>NW_015169320.1:62157-62278 GCF_001447785.1 Gekko japonicus
TGCAGATCAAGAGATCAAAGTAGAGGCAAGGGTTTGGGGATAGCAAGTGGGACTCAAAGGGAGTATAAAGCAGACAGGGGTTGTTGTGGGGATTGCTAGCTAGGAAGGGCCAGGGGAATGG
>NW_015169320.1:62386-78796 GCF_001447785.1 Gekko japonicus
CGTCTGGGCAGGTGTGAAAACCTTGGAGTCAGGATGCTCCATTGAAGTGTTGATAAAAGTTGGCCATTCCATTGTAAACCAAATGTCCATTTGGCAGGAAATACCAAAGCTGGAACAAAGCAGTGATGGGTAGTACGTGACTACAACTATTTCTGCAATGGGGGGCTGTCTCTGCTCCAAGCTGTTGTTTCTTACTGCTCAAAATAATGGAGGTGTGTGCAATAATGGAGGTGTGTGCAATAATGGAGGTGGCACAGTGGGTATATCCCACTGTCTTAACATCTGAACTGTGTTAGTTCGAGCCCCAGGTGGCACAGTGGGTATATCCCACTGTCAACATCCGAACTGTGTTAGTTCGAGCCCCGCGCTGGTGTGAGCAGCCAGCCTGTTGTCCCCAGCTCATCGTCCACCCAGCGATTCGAAAGCTTCGGCGAGTAGATAAAATGGGAACCACTCCTTAGAGAGGGTGGGCACACCAATCTCCCTTGTGGGAGGGTGTTAGCTGACGGTCGGGACGTCCTGGTCGAGGTTCGGAAAAGGCGGAAGAACTTCTTGGCAACAAAAATCCCTGCAGTGGATGTTTCCGGCCAGCCGGTGGCAGTGTGGCGATTTGACATATGGGTCCTGAAGCCTGGTCGACAAGCAGCCATTCGGAAAATGACTGAGCCAAGCCAGAAGACGTTTACACCGTGCAGTGATGGCGTGGGCAATTAAAAATAAATATGTTGTCTTCCCTATTATTATTATTATCATCATCATCATCCCTATGAATATTGTTAGTCCCCTGTCTAAAATGTGTAACTGTAAATCGCTTTGAGCCCACTGGGGAAAGCGATTAATAAATTGAAAGTATCATCATCCTCATCCTCCTCATCCTCCTCATCATTATTCACCAGGCTGGTAACTGGGTAGTTGAAACCTTATTTACGTGTAAGGCTTGTGCAGGCTCCTTCTATGTGTTGCATCACAACAGGTGACTTGGAACGTACAGTTCTTTGAGCCTATGTGTGTGTATGCACAGTCCATTGTGTGTAGCAATAAATATAGTTCATAAAGCAAAATATCAAGTTCATTCTCTAACAAGAGCACTCTACTAATCATATCAGGAAGAAAAGGGAAACAGAAAGAAAGCAAAAAAACCTACGGTATAGAAATAAGGTTGCCAAATCCCAGTTCGAAAATCCCTGGAGATTGAAAAATAGCGGAGCCAGCCTGGAATGCCTGTTCCCTCTGCTCAGCTGTTTTGGGCTGTCTTGTGCAGTCTCTTTAAACTTTAAAGTGCTCCCGCTTCCCAGCTGTTTTTTTGCAGCTTTGCTGCTGCTGTGTTGTTGTTTTCTGGTTTTTTCATTCTCTAGTCTATTGGACTTGAAAAAAAAATCAGCATTTCCAAAATATCTCTGATCGGAATCCTTTACCAGTATTTGATCCGGGATTTTTTGGGAATCCTAAATTTTGGGAGGTCCAATACATCTGAACTAAAAAATACCGGGGGAAGAACTGCACACCCCTAAACCTGACTCATTAATGTTTTCTTGCTATTATTTGTTCTCTTTTGTTCAACCCAGGCCTCATAACAATCATGTAGCATTTGGGGGGAAAGATACAACACAGTAACCCAGCACTGGAGGCCAAGATAGAGAAAATCTCCACGGCTACCATGTAGACTTGCCAACCTTCATGTGGGATGTAGAGCTCTCTTGTAATTACAACTGATCTCCAGATGGCAGAGATCAGTTCCCCTGGTGAAGATGGCTGCTTTAGGAGGTGAAATCTACAGCATTATATCCTGTTGAGGTTCCTCCTCTCCCCAAAACTTGCCCTCCCCAGGCTCCACTCCCAAATGTCCAGGAATTTTCCAACTGGGATTTGGCAACCTTACTTCTATGCTGCAGTTGATTTTACTTTCTTTATGTTTCCCTTTTCTTCCTGATAGACTTAGCAGAGTGTTCAAGGCACATATGCACAGTGGAATATGTGTCCATCTGCTGCTTAAGGAAATAAAGTTCACAGAGAACCCTTTTGGATTTTACTAAGCGCATACGAATCCTTTATTGTAAGGAACAGGATGAAGAAGAGACAGTATTCTGAACTCACTAGCTAAACTAGGATGGATGGAGATGCAGAAAAGCCTGTTCTGCCCTCGGGGTCACAAGATGGAGAGAGACAAAATATAGTAGCTGGAAGGAAGGAAGATTCCATCAGAGTTGCAATCTGAGTAGCAATCTGCACATCAAAGAGACAGCATCAGGGGAGCGGTGGCACAGTGGATATATCCCACTGTCTTAACATCCGAACTGTGTCAGTTTGAGCCCCGCGCTGGTGTGAGCAGACAGCCTGTCATCCCCAGCTCATCGTCCACCCAGCGATTCGAAAGCCTCGGCGAGTAGATAAAATGGGAACCACTCCTTAGAGAGGGTGGGCACACCGACTCCCTTCTGGGAAGGTGTTAGCTCTCGGTTGGAGACGTCCTGGTCTGGACCCGGAAGGCGGAAGAATCTACTCAGCTAAGAAAATCCCTGCAGTGGGATGCTCCTGCCAGGTGGTAGCAGTGTGGCGATGCAGCTGTTGGAACATGACTGAGTCAAGCCAGAAACATTTCCACCGGGCAGTACAGCGTGTGCAACTTAAATGAATTATATGTTGTCTTCCCTATCCCTTATGAAAGACATTGTTAGTCCCCTGTCTAAAAAGTAACTGTAAATCACTTTGAGCCCACTTGTGGGGAAAGCGATTAATCAATCGAAAGCATTATTATTATTATCAGAGCAGTAGAAAAGAAGGGATGCACAGGTTCTGACCTATTTGTCACTCTGACTCTCTATAGTCCTTCTCTGGAGCCTGAGGTTAAGAGATAGTGCAAAGTCCTTTACTTGCAACACTTAACAGTGTCACCTTCCTCACCGAAATCTCAGCTTTCTTTTTGACAGCCTTTGCAGGGCCTCCTTCACCTGATCATTCCTCAGACAATAAATCATGGGGTTCAGAAAAGGTGTGGCAGAAGTGTAGAAAAGTGTTATGGCTTTAGCAGTCTCTCTCTGATTTTCTCCATCGGGAGCTAAGTACATCCCTGCCACAGAGCCATAGAAAAGTGTTACCACCACTATGTGGAATGAAATGGTGGAAAAAGCCTTCCGACGCTTGCCTTCAAAAGAGGGTTTCAGCAGGGTGAGTATGACAATGGCGTAGGACAAGACAGCAAACAACACATTGCCTAAGATCAGGACATTTGCACAAAACTGGAAGACTATGGGAGTGACCCCTAAGGGTGGGCAGGCCAGGGCCAGAATAGGTCCTGGATCACACAAAAAATGATCAATGACATTGGGGCCACAGAAGGACATCTTTGACATCATAATTACTGGGACAACGTATCCCATGAATCCACAGATCCAACAAGCAACCACCAGGTGGTAGCAGGACTCTTGGGTCATGAGTTGTGGATAGTGGAGGGGATGACAGATGGCCAAGTATCGGTCCAAGGCCATGGCTGAGAGGAAGAAATTTTCTGTGGCACCAAAAGAGAATAACAGGTAGAACTGAAGGAAGCAGTCGCTGAAAGGAATGATCCCATAAGGGGATGCCAAGTCGAAGAGCATGCGGGGCGCAGTGGTGCTCACGTAACAGATCTCCAGCCAGGAGAAGTTGCCCAGCAGGATGTACATGGGAAGCCGGGACAAGTGGGTGTCCAGCACCACCAGTGTGATGATGGTGATGTTCTCAGCCAATGTAACTACATAGAGAATGCCAAAGAAAACGAGGAGCAGGAACCGTTCCTGTTGCCCGACGCCAAATCCCAGCAAAATGAATTTCTGCACCCTGGTCCCATTGTCCAACTCCATCTGGAATCACATAACAGAGTCAACATTACATAAATAAGGAATCTCCACTCTCAGAGGCACTAAGTCTCTGAATCCAAGAGCCAGGAGGCAACATCGGGGGAAGGCCTCGCCTCTATGCCTTGTTGTTGGCCCTCCAAAGGAACTGGTTGGCCATTGTGTGAGACAGGATGCTGGACTAGATGGATCAGTGGTCTGACCCAGCAGAGCTCTTCTCATGTTCTTATGTTATAAACTATCGAATGTCTGCCTATCCATAAAATGTTAAGCAGGTATGCTGTTTAGGATGTGCTGGTGGGCAGTTCTCTCTCATGTTTAAGATTACATTTTCCAGAAGCAAATATTTTTAAAACATCTCAGAGGGCGGGTAAATAATAGTTTCAGGATGGTGCCTGGAAAGAGAACTCATCTAGGATCTCAGCGAATCACACATGATAATTTCTCCTCAGAAAACTGCAATATATTGTAACAAAAGTGACATAGCTGTCTCAGGGAAGAATCTCTGCTATCTTACCCATGGACCTTTTGTCTCTCCCTTGCCCCGCAGGGATCCAGCCAGGTCTCCTGTTCTCTGTTGCTAGGCAATACCACACAGAAAATCTCCACAAACAAACCCACCAACCTCTCTGCCCACCAACCTTTCCTTCCCCCAGATGGCAGCACTCCCGTAGACTTATTTACATAAATGCAGAATGCTTAAAAAAAAACCCTGAGCATATATTCCATAAAATATACAATGCTTCCCCCCCCACACACACAGAACATTGTCTGGGCAACCCTTACAACAATCCTGAGAAGGGGGCCTGTTTTATTGTCCCCGTATTATAAAGGAGGGAGTTTAGGAAGTGAGAGCAGTTTGCCCAGAGCTGTCCAGTGAGCTTATGGCTGATGACATTTTCAAGTTTCAGCTGTACAGCCCAGCTTCCTCACTCTCTGTCTAGTGGTCCATCTAGTGAAGCCAGATTTAATCCAGCTCCCCATCCCACATGGCTTTTGTCCAAGCAAGTCCCATTATTGTCAAATAGCCCTTTTGGATGGTCAAGGGAGACCCCTCTTTCCTTTGCTGCCTTTGGCATATCTGGTTGGATCATACCCCTCTGCTACATTTCCAAATGGGGTTGTTTTGGACTGGATTGAAACTAACGTTCCAGATTATTTTCTAGTTTCCGTTCCTTTTAGAACGCAACAGTTACTTTGCCTTTGTTTTGCCATTTGGGGAGAAAAGGAGACTTTTCTTAAAAAGCCATTAGTGTGATTTTTTTAGCCTATCTTGTTAACATTTGTTTCAAATGGTGTTCTTTTTCAATTTTATTTCTATACCGCTCTAATCCCGAAGGTTCTCTGAGCGGTTTACATTGCAAATTACCAATTCTAACTAGGGCCACATAGTATTGGGGGGGGGGGAGGTGAATACCTATTAGGCACCCTGCTGGTTCTTTGTCGATCTCCCAGAGGATCTTCTCTCCTTTGATTCTGCACAGTAGATGTCTTTTTTTGGCTTGCCTCCGCAGCGGCTCCTTCCGGGCAGTTCCGTTGCTCCGTGACTGTATGGCGCCCCTTCCTCGGCCTCTGTCCTTGATAGGCTCCAGTCGAGCTGTGCCGTCGTGTCGCCATGTCCCCGGACCAGTCCCCGCCTTGGAATACTCGCTGCCTGATGTTAGATACGCCGCCATTCTCCGCTGAATCGCCGGATCGCCCTGTCGCCGACACCATTACTCCTCTCCATCGCCGCTCCACCGGAAGGCGGGTGCCCCCCTGCACCTAAGGCAGGTACCCATTTATCTACTTGCAAGCTTTCGAACCGCTGGGTAGGTGGGAGCTGGGACGAGGGCCGGGAGGTCACCCTGGCCACGGTGGGACTTGAACAGCCTTGTGGCTGTTCGTAGATAGATTACCTGCAGGCATCTTTCCTGCGCCACCGGTCCTTTGCAAATACTTTCACTCTTCCTTCCCCATTTTCTCATTGTAAAAAGCCACCCCTGGGTGTTTTTACTCTATCTAGGGGGAAAATTATGAACGTACTGTCTCCCTCCTAGAGAATGCAATTGCTGAGGGGGGGGGAAAGTATTTTAAACATACCCAGAAGAAGGTACTCTGTGTAGCTGATCCATGGGATTTAGCTCTCCTTTTACAAGTGCCAAGCAAATGTACTGATGATTAAATATTCTATTCAAAATTAAGTATTAAACAAGGAAACGATTGTAGTCTATTGTTAACACACACTTCTCAGAAACGAGTGTGGGACAGGGATGGGCAGTCAGAAATAACTCTTTCTCTCCCCCCCACTCTTTTTCACCAACAGTTTATAATGCTTTATCCAAATTTAATTGAAGAAACCCAAATCTTTTTCTTGGTTGGGGCATCTATTGAAGATTGATCCCTCTACATTTCACACCTCAGTCTTCTTTCTTTTGTTCATTTCTTTACCTTAGAAGCATTCAAAGTGCTGCTCCACCCAGTAGAAGTCCACCGCTTAAGGTCAGTAGTAAGAACTCCTACATGGTGGCCCCACTGTCCAGCTCCATCTGGAGGAGAGATCTGAATGGTGACAAGGCTAGTCTTCTTGCGTCCAATAGGAAGTAAAAACTCTTTTTGATTCTTGGAGTTCCTGCAATAAGTACCCTTATTTGTAAATATAGGCTTTGGTAGGTCAGGAGTAATGTGCCAAGAAGGAAGGCAGTACGGAGTAGAACAGATAGTGTTTTTTGAACTTTACTAACAAGTGGTTTAGCTCAGGGAAAACTTCATCCCTACACCTTCTACCTGTTTTCACTTGAACCCTCTTTGACAACGTATACTTAAAATGTTGAAAGCAACAATGCAGAGTCAGGATGGTCTCCAGACATAGTGGACATAGCCAAGCAGTGTTAAGTAAAAAGAGTTCCCACTTCTTTCTAAGAAGCTAAGAAGTGCTTTGCTAGATCATACCTAAGTGCAACTAATCCAGCATTCTTTTCCAGAATCCCAGCAAACAGAGGGCCATAGCTTACCACCCAGAAATTACCCAGTGGTCTACTGGTGGATCACGTTCTTCCTTCTCCCAATCCTGGTTTCGTAAGTGCTAGGTTAAATCATGTGACTACTGCAGTAATATCTTAATGTTAATCAATTCTTTGTCTGCTGAGAATGCAGAATGTATCACAGTCTTACACATTCTCTTTCAAATATGCCTCGGCGAACCTCACCTTCTAGGGTCCTCATGTCAACTGTTTTTGTCTAGTAGTCCAGAATTTTGTTCCTCACTCAGTCGTGCACAGTGCTCGCCTTCAACCAGTTGGGGACATGAACTAGACCTAACATTGGCATATTTCCTTGGATCACTTGAGGTTTGGATGTGGTCTTAATGGTGGACAGAGAAGAGACGACACTGATGATGGCTTAGTTTGAGCAGAATAGCTGGGTGTTGGGTTAGGAGCTTTTATTCTGGGTTTTGTTTACTGAAGCTTTATCCAAGACATGAATGGGTGCTGGTCTACTGAGGAGAGTTTCCCATCAAAACAAGATCTCTCTTGGAGACCAATTACTCATTCACT
Source organism: Gekko japonicus (assembly GCF_001447785.1). Classification (NCBI taxonomy): domain Eukaryota; kingdom Metazoa; phylum Chordata; class Lepidosauria; order Squamata; family Gekkonidae; genus Gekko; species Gekko japonicus. The sequence goes on from NW_015169320.1 coordinate 69,756, forward strand.
AGAGAACCAGGAACTTATTAGAACTTTAATAACTTATTAGGTCTTTGTTTTCTCCAAAATTCCATGGAGAAATGGAATGGGGAGCTGCTTATTACCCTTCCAGCTGCCCCCCTTGAATCCCCCCATACACACGAGTAAAATAAATGGCTTCTTATGGATGATGAAATAATATCTGTTTATGCCATCAGACATGCTTAATGAGCACTTGGGGAGATAGCTATTGCTTTTGCTGGTCCACCTGGAGGCATTCAACAGAAATATGTACCCCGAATACTATACAAAAAACTATTCAGTGCAGCCCTCAGGGCATGTGTACAGTACCTAAGCAAAGTTTGTGGGCACACAAGGCAGGTGTCCCTAACCCTTTTAAGCCTGTGGGCACCTTTGGAATTCTGGCATGTGGTTGGTGCAACAACAAAATGGCTGCCACAGCAGGATAAGCCAACCGCAAATGGCTGCAGTGGGAAGCAGAACCACACATACACTCAGAGGGAGTCCAAGTGCAGAGGAGAAGAGGAGTAATTTTAAAAATACCCTGGAAAAGAGGAGTGTGTGAGAAGACAACCAGCACTGTGGTGGCCACTGCCAACAAAGCAATACTAGTTTAATCTGCACAGCCAGTCAGATCTCCAATAGCCAATCAGAAGCCATGATAAGCAAGAGCTCCACCTGGCTCCACTCACTTTTTTGAAGACACTTGGCAGTTGCCAGGTAAGGTGTCAGAGAGGACCATAGCACCCTTTGGCACCACATTGAGGACCTGTGACGTTAGGTTATCAGTAACACAGATGTGGTTTGTAAATTGACAGGGCCTGTTTATACATAACTATATATGTGGGTTGGCAGCTGGACCAGAAAGTGCTACCCCCCCCCCACAGGTTGGGTTGGATCCAGCCATGTTTTTGCTTAGTCTTTCTTAGTTCCCCTCTTTATTAAAGCCTCCATCTCACATGCTTTCTGTTCATGCAGATCCCACGATCACCAGCATAGCCTTTTTGGATGGTTAAAGGGGAGCTCTTCGTCCTATTATCACTAGCAGAAAAGTTGATTGGATCCAACCCATTGGCTTTGCATGTCATGTTGTATTAATGTAGCTCAGCGATGCTCTAAATCTACATCTCTGTGGCAAACTGGTAACAATAAACAGAGAGTCAATCAACCAATCAGTCTTTATTGCATTAGCAAAAAAAAAAAGCCATAGTAACAAGCAGTGTTTCCTCTAAGCTGAATTAGTGTGAGCTGGCTCACAGTTTTTTAGCCTCCAGCTCATACATTTTTTGTCTTAGCTCAGGAAGGATGGCTTCAGAGCAAACTAATTTATGCAGTAGCCAAATCGCCTGCTCACAACTTTAATGCCAGGAGCTCACAAAGTAGTACTTTTGCTCACAAGACTCCACAGCTTAGAGGGAGCATTGGCAACAAGATTCCACCAATACAGAACCAAAAGGGACAAACACAATAAAATAATTTAAAAATTAAACATTTTCCAATTAGTATTAAAATACAAATACAAAATCATTAAAACTGTATATCTAAAAATAAGAGGGAAAAACCTTACACTACAGAGGCAAATAAAAGATGACAAATAAACGAGGTCCAGATCAAAATATTTCAATTAGGCTCTGCTCCATATTCATTACAAGTCGAAAATACCTCTCATTTATAGAAGTGTCTTTGCTATACGTCAATGAAGACATACCGGATTTACCTGACGAAGGAATATGTCCGAAAGGCTGACTATCAGGAACTGCATAGTTTTCATTTGGGACGGATCTTTTTCTACAAGCCACAACATATGGATATTTGGACTGATTCAAGGACTTGCCATATTTATATAAGCAATTCTTTGCTTTTGTGTGCTTTTTCTATTAATGAAGGATGTCTGCTGCTCTGGAGATGTGCTGTGACTTATTGTGGGTTTGAGTTTGTTACCACCCACTTTTTGATAATTGCTCTTCATAACATTGATATTCCATTATAATATATATGAGTTCGGGATTATTATTGACTTTGGTTTCTATGAGGAATTTCAGACAGACGATATATTCCGGAAGAGGAATGGTTCCCAAATAGGTTTCTGGTCTGTCGTTTCAGACAGAACCATTTGAGAACCGGTTCCCTTCCGGAATATATTTGTAATTTCAGGCACAAACGCTTCTGTCCTGTTTAGGAAACAGGGCTGAAGCATTTTACCTGTTAACCACTTCCAAGTAGTCTTCAGTTTCCTCTCCCGGTTCCAATGCGCTTTTCCCTACCGTTTTCACCCGTGCGGGCTATCATCAGCTTTTTTTGGGGGGGGGGAACGTTTGCTTTATAAAGTGAATGTTTTTTTTAAAAAAGATGGAGATCACCCACGCAGGCGAAAAATGGCAGGAAAACAAAGTGGTGCAGTCTGAAAGGCCAAACCGCTTCTGATCCGGCTCTTTTCTGGTAGGGGAAAGCCCTGTGTGAAATGGCAGCCCTGTACTAGTTCACTTCAAAACGGATCATTACCGGCTTGAAACCGGGTGAAACCGGGTAATGTGAAATTCCTCTATATAGTTATTGCTGCATGTACTTAGTGTATTTTGAGTACAGGTTTGTTTGTTATTCCACTAGCTGGTCTTCTGAAGCTCCCCTCCCTCTTGCTTAAGAAGTCTTAGGCATGTAGTTAGCTTTTCCTATATCAGATCACTAATCTCCTGACAAGAGATACATCCAGCAATGTGTATAGTCCATCGCGGGGTATTGTACACAAGTGAATACTCTCAGAGAATCTTGTCTCAATTTCATTTTAATTAAAGCATAACTATTTACATCTTTAACATGACTTACTAAAATATGCTAATACCAGTCATTCATTCGACATAGATACTTAGAGGACAGCCGGAAGAAGTCCATTAAATGTCTCTTGCCAGACTTAAACAGGGTCACAGGAAAGGAGAGATGATCAAGTCAGACTTCCATATTAATAGGCTTTCACAATACCTTCTCAGTTAAGTTTGCTTACGATGTCTTCTTCACCCCCCTTTAAACTGTAATATTTCTCCCCAGTAATGACACCTTTCTTCTCCTCAACCTGCCCAAGGCTTCCTTCACCTGATCATTCCTCAAGCAATAAATCATGGGGTTCAGAAAGGGTGTAATGGAAGTGTAGAAGAGCGTAACAGCTTTTGTGACCTCTGCCTGATTTTCTCCTTCTGGACAGATGTATATAGCTGCCACAGAGCCATAGAAAAGCGTCACCACTATTAGATGGAAGGATATGGTGGAGAAGGCCTTCCTCCGACTGCCCTTGAAAGAGGGTTTCATCAGGGTGACAATCACAGTGCCATAGGAGACCACAATAAACAACACAATGCTTAAAACCAAAGTATCAACAAACATCTGACAGACAAAGGGAGTAACTCCTAGGGGTGGGCAGGCCAGGGACAGGATGGGCTCAGCATCGCATAAAAAATGGTCAATGATGTTGGGGCCACAGAAGGACAACTTGGAGATCATAGTCACTGGAATGATGTAGGCCATGAAGCCAAGGCCCCAACAAGCAATCACCAGAGCAAAACAGAAATCGTGGGACATAATTTGTGGGTAGCGCAGTGGGTGGCAGATGGCCAAGTACCGATCCAAGGCCATGGCTGAGAGGAACAGATCTTCAGAGGTACCAAGAGAAAATAAAAGGTAGAACTGGAAGAAACAGTCCCTGAAAGAGATGACGCCTTGAGGGGTTGTCAGATCAAAGATCAACCGGGGCACAGTGGTGCTCACATAAGTGATCTCTAGCAAGGAGAAGTTGCTCAGCAGGATATACATGGGAAGGCGGGACAGGTGGGTGTCCAGAACCACCAGTATGATGATGGTGAGGTTCTCAGCCAATGTGAGCACATAGAGAATGGCGAAAAAGATGAGGAGCAGGAACCGCTCCTGTTGGCTGACTCCAAATCCAAGCAAAATGAATTCCGTCACTGTGGTCCCATTGTCCATTTGGCCCATCTCCATCTGGAATCAGATGACATCATCACATAGCAGAAGCAAATATTGCCTTCATGTCTGCTTGTCTAGCTAAAGATTGCCTGTCAGTGAAGTCTGTTGGAAAATTTGGTAAAAATAGTTGAATATTCAGAGTTTGCAATGGATCTTTGTTCACTGGAGAGGAGGCATTTTCTTTCTGTGTAAAAATCTTTATTTTTAAAGGGAAGGGTACACGGGAAATCTACAAAACAACAAACACTTAGGACTATATGCTTGCAACAGACAGACAGATAGTAATGGAGATTCTTCTTTCTTCTTGACCCCTAGAAAGAAATGACCTGAATACATTTAACTAATAATTGTTAGTAAGTAGGCTCCAGTTTCCCAGGCTTTCTTCCCATCGGCTTTGTGCCAGGTTGCCTTCCAGGTCAATCTAAACAATAGCACACAAGGTAAATACATTAACCCTATAATGATCTTGTAACACACATATTTCCAAACAAAGTCTTCCACCACATTGAGTTTTGACATCCCAGGGCAATAAGTTTCTCATCTGTTATAGAAACACAGCTTCAAGAAGCCAAAGCAAGGCATATAGAACTAAAATTCACACAATTTCTTCCCCATTCGTCTCCATCTCTGCCTCTCTTTGAGGTCTCCTTTGTGCCAAATTGTTATATTGTAAGTTCCTCAGAAAGGGGACTTTTTAATTCTGCAAAACACCATAATGTAGAACCCAATAATGACAAAGTGTAGAACGTAATAAGGACAAAAGCACTTTGAGTATAGCCAGGAATCTGCCCTCCCCTAGCCACAGATACTGGTTCCCTCTCCCTTGCTGCTGACACAGTGTCAGATCAAATAATGGAAAGCCAATTCATTGTAAAAATAAAAGGGGACACATAACCTCACCTAGCAACATGCGTATGCATTTTCCATTTTTTACCTGAAGACGCCTCTTCCTTAGGTGTAAGACTGCTTAGTTGCAATTTTTCTCTTCATATGTGCATGCGCGCACCTGGAAGACATGGCAACCTTGAGTGACTGACTCCTACTGGGGGCCTGGAGGATATTCAGAGAGGTAGCTGAATAAAGCCTGCCCCCACCTCCCGACTGCTGGTATTCCAAGGAGGTCTCCCATCCAAGTACTTGCCAGAGTCGACCCTGCTTAGCTCCCGAGATGTGACGAGATTGGGCTTCCCTGGGCTATCCAGGTCAGGGCAGGTTGCAATTTCTCTCTTAATATATTTTACTGAGTATAAACAAAGATATTTTAATGGAATAACAAATACATATTATGCATTTATTTTTTTTACTTCATGTATACCTTGCTATTTTTCCCCAGTCGGGACACAACGTGGCTTCCCACTGTTCTCCTCTCCTCCTTTTTATCCTCACCAGTACCTCAGGAAGAAGGTTAAGTTGAAATGGTATGCCTTGCCCAAGGTCCCCCAGCAAGATTCCATGGCAGAGTGGGGATTCGAACCTGGGTCTCACAGACCCTAGTCCAGTCATCTAACGACTACACAACACTGGCTCTCAAACGACTGTGTCACTACTTGGCTTTTTGGCCTCAGTCAGAACCTTCAGTCTCTCTGCTGCAAGGGTCACCCCAAATAGGGTTACCCTAGCACAGTGATGGCTAGTCAGGTATGCACATACAGAAATCATTATCCCTCAGGAGTGAAGCTGATATGGCTAGGTGCATATGCAGGGAGAGGGAGACCGTCACCCAGAACCGTGTGAATTCTTCTTGTTATGCAAATAGATACTCAGTCAAAAAAATTGAAGTCAAAATGAGGAGGAAGGTCTTAGTGTTTTAATTGCAATCAAGACACCTGAAAACAGTTAGGCCAAACCAGCCCATCCAAAATTGACTGCTTTCTGAACACAATCAGGAAGTACCTGAAATTTTATACTTGAAATGACATAGTCATGAAGATAACATTCAAAAAGCATAATTGGTTGTAAAGAACGATACATCATGTGAGTAATAATCCACTTATTGGTCAAATGTAAAGAAAGGTGTGTCTAAATAATCTCTTAAAATGTTTACTTAACCTAACCTGAATAATATTGGCCAAGGATTCTTCCTACCCAAACAAAGGTGTTTTCCCCCCGATATGAAGCTAAAATCCCTTTTGACCCAGACACTGCAAACTTTTACCCTAAACAACCAAAACCCATGAACTCTATGCCTATCTTCTATACCAAAAGAATGTTGTTTTCTTGTCTGCTAGCATCAGCTAGAAAATCAATCTAACCTACAAGAAGAAGGCCTACTATTTAATAGGCCTTCATTACATCCTAATAAAATCTTACTTAGGAGAAAAATCTATAAAACCAGAAAAATATGAATAAATAAGAACATAGAAGACACCAATGTTGGATCAGGCCAAAGGCCCATCCAGTCCAACACTCTGTCACACACTGGCCAAAAATACCAGGTGACATCAGGAGGTCCACCAGTCAGGCCAGGGCACTAGAAGCCTCCCCTCACTGTTGCCTCCCCCCAGCACCAAGAATACAGAGCATCCCTTGCCCCAGACCGAAAGTTCCTATCTATACCGGAATTCACTGCCACAGGAAGTGGTGGCGGCTACAAGCATGGACGGCTTCAAGAGGGAATTAGATAAGCACATGGAGCAGAGGTCCATCAGTGGGGATGTACTATTGCAATATTGGGGGAGCCAGAACGACCGCTCGCCCATCACACCCGAACCCGACCGCTCAGCAATTTCATGGAGTGCCCACAAGTTCTTGTATTGTGAGAAAGGGAGAAAAGTACCTCTTTCTCTACCTGCTCTATCCCATGCATAATCTTATAAACTTCAATCATGTCACCCCTCAGTCGTCGTTTCTCCAAGCTAAAGAGCCCTAAGCACTTTAACCTTTCCTCATTAAAAAATCGTTATATTCCCATTCATACTACAAGTCGCCTCCTTGGTACAGTGTCCATGTACAGGCTCACTGCTACCACTATAAATCTCTATGCTATACTATAAATCTGCTACCACTATAAATTTCTTCAATTTTTTTGACGGGGAATCTATTTGTATAACATTCTCATGCATGGTCATGAGCACTCACAGCTGCTGCCTTCCCCTCAAACAGTAACATTGCAGTCTGGGTTTTAGGAAGCCTCTTAGAGTGAAGAAAAGCTTGAGGAGGAAATCCTCACCTGCAGTTCAGCCGGAGAGGGGGGGAAAAACACTTCCCAAGAGTTGAACAGAGAGTGAAAAGCTACAGGAAACAGAGATCTGGAACCAGGCTTAATGGCTTCCCCTTTCTTCTTCAAGACCTCCTTCACAAACCACCCAATTATAATTTTGTGTTTGCGTAGGAGTTGCCCATGGCCACATCCCTTATCAAAGAAATGCCTCCCAAAGAAACTTCCATAATGTTGAGAGCCAGAATGGTGGAGTACTGAGAGTGTCAGACGAGGACCTGAGAGATGCAGGCTCGAAACCCCACTCTGCCATGGACACTTGCTGGGTGAACTTGGGCCAGTCATGCCGTATCAGCCAGACCTACCTGACAGGGTTGGTCTGAGTGAAGATAAAATGGAGACGGGGAGACTGTTGTAAGCGACTTTGTATCCTCACTAGGGCGAAAGGTGGGGTCAAAATGAACTCCATTCCATCTGAATCTTGGTATGGTCAAAGTACCTCTTGAGAAGATGAGTTGTCTTCCACACAGAGGATGCTGCTGATACTGAGCTAAGGACCGCTCTTTGTACAGATGGCCGTTGATAAGTCAGTAGGAAACATGCAGCCTAATTTAAATGCATCTCTTGCTGAATCACCGGGAAGTCCTCTTATTCTGCAACTATTTGCCAAAACTGCATTATGTAGCATACAACAGGCAGTCCGCAGGAAATTAATAGACGTGCAAATGGTGTTCCTTCTTCTGCCCACCCTTCATTTTAATGTCTAGTTATATAATTTTTAAAAAGCATTATAGATTTGTCTGAATCAAACCGTTGTGTGAATGGGAAGCAGGAACAAAAACCCTGAAATCTTTCTGACCAGTCTTCCTCTCCGATGGCACTGTTATCAAAACTAGGCTCATAGAAGGACTTCTCAATCTCTCTCTGCTTCGATGTACCTCAGTAGCGCACGGGCAACTATTCAAGACTCAAACCGGTTCTGGTGGCGGAGATGGAGGAGCAGGCTGAGGGCAGGAAACTCGGTTGTGGGTCCTCCATGGAGTACGAAACCATTCTTAAAAGATTTGCAGAAGTTTTCCTTCAGGAAATGAACAGATCTTGGGCACTTATTTACAGTCCTTTTTCTTCCCGTCTAAACACAATCTCCTCAGAGACTAATTGCCTCAACTGAGAGAAGCAATAATTTATATGTTGTTTGTTTTTCCAAGTAATGAGGCCTCCAAGAAGGGCAGATGGAACTATTTGACTTCTGCTGTAGTATTAGTTGGGCCGGATTCAGCTTTTCACCTCTGGTCTCATGGAACTTGACCACTTGTTTCTGGAGGTTATTGATTGCTGCCTATCAGTTATCATGGGGGAGGGGAAATGGTTCACCCTTCCTGCATTTATTGGGCTGCTGCTGGGTGGATGACTGCCTAATTACTGGTGCAGTGGGAAGTCCTCTCTGTGCCTCCCATTTTGCTGCCTTCCCGGTCTTGAGGACTGAAGGCAAGATACAGCAAACCCAGGATAAAAGTGAAGGCCCTGCCATTTTGCTAACGTATCTGGGGATCCTACTGGGTTTCACCCATGGCACCTCCCGAGTGCTGGATGGCAATCTGGCTGCTTATCATCACCCTTATAGTGATTGTCCTCACCAGCTGTGATGGGAGGCTGTGGCTCAGTGGTAGGGCATCTACTTGGCATGTAGAAGGTCCCAGGTTCAGTCCCTGGCATCTCCTGTTAAAAGATTTGGCAGTAGGTGATGGGAAAGGCCTCAATCCGAAACCCTGGAGAACCACTGTCAGAGTAGACAATACTGAACTTGATGGACTGACGGTCTGATTCAGTATACGGCCGCTTCATGTATTCATGTGGGAGCAAGAAGTATACCCTGAAGGAGTTCCAAGCACTCCTTGGGCACCTGAATTTTCCCTGTATG
>NW_015169321.1:0-4198 GCF_001447785.1 Gekko japonicus
ATGGACATTGAACATTTGCCTGGTGTAAGGAACAAAAGGGAATTATTAGAAAATCCTGTCTTTGGGTGATCAACAAATCTAGCATGTTTAATCTGTAACAATTTCAGGCAAAGTCAACAAAAGTAGCCATGGGGTTTTGATATGAGTATGTCAAAGTCTGATTTGCATGTTTAAAACTGGTCTCCCCTATAAACTACTCCAAGCATTGGGCCTCCTCTGAGGCTGCCACTTCTCTGTAGAATAAAGTATCTGTGGGGAAGAGATGTGTGTGAAATGACATTTTTTCCAAGGGAGGTGTTGCACATTGATGTCTTTGATGCTCAAAAGAACTATTGGCACTTTCCCCCCATCAAACCTCCCTCCATAGTCATCATTTTTCCTTATCAGAATAATTTTTTTTCTCCAAACCTATTGAGGTTATCTGAATACATCCTATGAATTAAAAAGAAAAGAAAAAAAGTAAAGTTATAATTTGAAGAATGTCGCATCTGATCATCATGGGCTATGTCTCTATGGTGGGGACAAGAGGAGAGACTGTTCCAAAAGGTTTTGAGCCAGGGTACTTGAGAGACTGTCTCCTCCATACTATCCATCCCACCAGTTAAGATCTGCCTCTCAAACCCTGCTGTCTCTGTGTCTCCACCTTCAAGAGATGAAGCAGGAGGTAACTAGAGACAGGGCATTTTCTGTGGTGGCACCTACTTTTGGAATGCCTTCCCCCCTGAGGCTTGCCTGGCATCAATTTCTTCTAGGTACCAGGTCAAAACACAAGGCTTTTAATTAGATTTTTAAAAAAATCTTATCAGCTTTTTAATGGTCTACTTATGTTTAATAGGCTTTTTTAATGACAAGAGAGAGGGGGAGGGAGGGAGGGAGGGAGATCTTTTAAATTGTAAGCTCCTCAGAACAGGACTCTAAATATACTTCATAGAAATATTTTAAATAAATAGAAGAACTGATCTATTCTTGGCACCAGCAAGAAGACACGTTGGCGGCCTTGCCTTGCTTAGCGCCATGAGGCGGGAGAGCCGCCCTGCCACGTCCATACACACCTAAGCAGCAAAGGTAGGAAGGAAGTCAAGCACGCCAGGACCGCCTCCAAATCCAGCACACCTCCTGTAGGGTTGCTGCCACCTTTCTTCTGACAGGCAGAAATTCAACAGGTGCAGCATTTCCCCAGCATTGAGATGCAGCCTATAAGGAGTGCTTCACGTGCTGCTGTCATGCCACGGGCAGCTGCTGAAAACCACAGAAGTCCTGAGAAAGATGGCAACCCTGGATGGAAGACTACAGAGGTTTTGAAAATAAAATATCCAGCAGTACACCAGAATCATCATCTTCACAAGACAGTGTATTTCATATTTTATGTACTTCAAACTTCAGCTTCCAGAAAAAGATTGTTACTCTTAAAGAACATTTCAGAAAAGCAAGCTTCCCTACCACCACCACTATAAGTAGACTTTATGAATAAGCTGAGGAAGTGGTTTACCCCCAACCTCAAATCATATTGAAGACAGCCTAACATCAAAGAGCTAGAGCATCATCATGGCCTCTTGATCCAAAAGCCCTCTCTGTGCCTTAAGCCAAGGACAGGTTAGCACACAGAGCACTTGATGGAAGAGCCCAGAGAGCAGGCCCGTAGCTAACCAGGGGCCCGTGGGGCCCACCCCCCCTGTGATTTTAATGGGTCCCCTTCCCAATCCATGGCTCCCCCTCCCTCCCCCCGGCCCCCTTCCCATCAGCAGCTCCTGGCCGCCCAGAGCCCTTCCTCGGCGCCGGCGCCGCCCTCGCCCTCCGCTTCCCCAGCTGAAGGAGACGGCGCCGGCGGCTCCAAAGCGCTGGCCGCGGCCAAGAAAGGAGGTGACTCAGGTGTGCTGGAGGGAACCCTCAAGTCCCGCGGCGGAGGCGGTGGCGATCTGTCGCTCAGCTCCGACAGCTCGCAGGCTAGCGCCTTCCCCGGCGGGCAGCCCATGCTGTGGCTGGCCTGGGTCTACTGCACCCGCTACTCCGCCAGCCCGGATCCCTCGCCCCCCACCCCTGCCCGGGGTCCAGAGGCAGGCGCTGCCGGGGAGGGAGAGGCAAGGGCTACCAGGTGCTCCGAAGCAAACCCTCCCCGGCCTCCCGAAGAGCCTGCCCCTTCCCCTGGAAGGCCCAAGCATGGAGTTGGCTCCCCCGGCCACTGGCAGGCCTGGGTTCCTGCCGCCTCCCTTGTTTGGTGCCCGGAGCTTGCGGGTGGGCGAGAGAGCGGGCAGAGGGAGTTCTTGGCGGAGCCGCGGCCGCCCTGCCGGGAAAGGGGGGTTTCACTTCAGAGCACCCTCCTGGGGCTGCTCCCTTTCTCCTCTGCAAGGCTGCGGGAGGGCAGGGCAGGGCCCGGCAGGCGGCGGTCTGGCTGAGGCGTGCGCCCCAGGGGACTTTCCACCAGGCTCCTTTCTCCTCCTCTCCGAGCTGGGGTAGGGGCGGCCTGCCCCCTCTCCTCCCGCTCGCAAGTGCTTTGCCAATCCCTCTATTGCCACCCCGCTTGTTTTAAAGAGCCACATGCTCTTTGTTTATGTGGGGAAGAACAGCGCTGCCCAGGCTGGGTGAGCCCTCCTTTCCTTTCCTTCCCCCCCTCCCCATGACGCTGGTGGCAAGAGGCTGAGAGAAAGCCTTGCTGCCGGGCTTGTTTTAAAGAGCCACGTGCTCTTTGTTTATGTGGGGAAGAAAAGCACTGCTGGGCCAGGCGAGGTGAGCCCTCCCTTACATAAGAACATAAGAGACGCCAATGTTGGATCAGGCCAAAGGCCCATCCAGTCCAACACTCTGTGTCACACAGGGGCCAAAAGCGTCTCTCGTTTGCAAGCGGACACAGCTGGGCAAGCCACTGGGCCTTGGAGCCCCTGCGTCGACATCGTCGTCCCCCCCCCGCGGTTGCTCCGAGCTGGAGGAAGCTGGATTTGCTTGGAGGCGCTGCCTGCCCCAGCAGTTTTCCAAGTAAGTTTTGCAAAGTTTGGATCGCGTAGTTTGGATTGACAGGCACTCCTAAACATGGGAAACCTCCTTCCCGCCCCGCCCCCCTGTGTGCATCAAACTGGAGCGCGCCCATCCCCTCCTGAAGTGCAGGGAAAAGATGTGCGGTAGGGCTGCAGGGATGTGTCAAAACAAATGGCAAGAATGCCCCTTGGCAACTACGGGAGATGCCTGAAGCTCCACTGGATATAACGGGAACCAAGAATGCCAATTAACTTTCATGGGCTCCATAGAAAATTCTGTACTGCAGAAGTGCAAATCAAATGAGAAGCAGATTGGCCTTGGCCTCCCTTGCAGGGTGGTTGTGCTGCTGGGCCAGTTCCGCACCCTTTGGCCTCCCTCACAGGGCAGTTGTAACTCTTTGGAGACAGGATGGAAATGTGCCAGAGGCGAAGATGTCTGGTCAACCTTTTGCTCTGTGCCTGTGCTGGGGGGGGGGGCGTAGTGTCTTAGCTTGCCTCATCTGCATGAGTATAAACTGCATAGAAGAAATAAACAGTCTTTAGCCAACATAGCTGAATGGCATTCGTATGTGGAATGCCAGATATGGAGGGACAGTACACGAAGCAGAGGCCCATGAGGTATAGAATGGGTTGGACTAGATGACCCTGGAGGACCCATCTAATGCTGTGATTCTATTAACGCTGTGATTCTACCAACTCTCTGTCTGGGGCAGCGATGCTGCATCTTCTTGGTGTGTGGGGAGCAAAGTTAAAGAGACTTAAATTTCAACATCACAATTAACAGGATTTTTCAAAATGTTTTGTGATTTGTGTTATTGTATTACTTGTTCTTACAATTGAAAAAGAAATTAGCAATTTCAAATTTTGTGTTTTTTCGTTCTTCCTAACATGCATTTATGTTTGAAATTCGGGGGATGCACGGGGGGGGGGGCAGAAGGTAGCCTCGCCTAGTGTGCAAACAAGCCTGGCACCAGCCCTGCCTGTCAGCCTTCCCTTATTTTAAAATGCTTCGCCCTCTTTCTCTAGTTTTGCATTATGCAGCCATGGACTTTCATCCAGAACAAAACATGTGCCTGTGAGAAGAATGGGGGGACAGGCCTGTAACTTGAGTGCAGGGGGGAACTCAGCTGGGGTCCAGAAAGACAAGCAGGCAAGAAGACTCTGTTTAATTAAGGAAGCTGCTGACAGCCTGCAAGCCCTGGACTGACGATAAGCAATGCTCCCTCTAA
>NW_015169321.1:5159-23269 GCF_001447785.1 Gekko japonicus
AGCTCTGACAGAAACTGCTCTTTTTCAAGAACAGCTCTTATCAGAACTATGGCTTCCCCAAGGTCATCCAGCAGGTGCAAGTGGAGGAGTGGGGAATCAAACCTGGTTCTCCCAGATGAGAGTCTGCGCACTTAACCACTACACCAAACTGGCTCTCAAGGTTCCACCTGGGTACATATCTGCACTGGCTCTTTGTATAAACTTCCTTCCAACTTGGCAAATCCATATATGTAGATTTGTGACTATTTTGATATATCCCTTTGCAGTATTTAGATGGTTGCTTCATGTTTTATTATCATTCCAGGGTAACAGAATTGGGAATATTTCCAGGCGGAGTCCTCTTTATGGCTCTCCTAAGGTGAGGTCTAGGCAAGCTGCCATGAAGGACTCTGTCAGGCCTCATTCCCTTTTCTTTGTTTCGTAGTCTTTGTTGAAATTATACTCTGTTACTGAAGAACACTCTCAGGAGATTCCCGAGCGACGGATTTTTACACATCCAAACTCATGTCGAAGAGAAGTTCTAGGTTGGCCTTTGCTTAGATATGTTTATTTTGTAGGAACTATTTTCCATGGAAGCACATTTAAATGTTTGAAGAAGAAGAAGATTGGATTTATACCCTGCCCTTCACTACCCAAAGGTGTCTCAGAGCGGCTTACATACTCCTTTCGCTTCCCCTCCCCACAACAGACACCCTGTGAGGTAGGTGGGGCTGAGAGAACTCTTTACAGAAACTGCTCTTTTTCAAGAACAGCTGTGCCAGAGCTTGTGACTGTCCCAAGGTCACATCAGCAGGTGCAAGTGGAGGAGTGGGGAATCAAACCTGGTTCTCCCAGATTAGAGTCCGCACACTTAACCACTACACCAAACTGGCTCCTCCTGGACAGGGATGCCAGCCTCCAGGTGGGGACTGGAGATCTCCCATATTAATAGTTTATCTCTGCACTACTGGGGCCCCGGTCACATGGAGAATTTGCCACGCAAAAAGGCACAAATGCTGGGCGGATTTTCGGATGTGATCACACCGCAACATCCGGCAAGCGTAGCGCACCCATGGCCAACCCATGGCATACCGCAGAAGATGCACAGTTTAAAAAGTACCTGCAAAGATCTACTAACAAATGGTTTTCCACAGGCTGCAGACGGACTCGTTCGGTGTGATTGCGCTGGCGCGCACCTATTTCCCCCTGGCCATCCTCTTTGCAGCGCGCGCCAAAGGACGAAACTTCAGTGCACCGCCGTCGCGTCTGATCACATAATGGCAGATCAGAATGCGATGATGCAAATAGCCACATCTCCCCCCCCCCCTCGGTTTTCCGACCGGGGGGCCCGTGGCCGGGGCCAGAGATCAGTTTCCCTGGAGAAAATAGATAATTTGGAAGGTGGACTCTCTGCCATTATGACCCACTGAAGTTCCTGTCCTCCTCAGGTTCTACCCCTAAATCTCTAGAAGTTTCCCAAACTGGAGATAGCAACCCTACTTGCCCCCTACCAGTGGACGGGGGGACCTGGGAACCCTGATGCAAGATGGTACAACTACAGTCACTGATCAAATATGTTTTCTGACTTTTAGTGCATTACAAAGATCCGCAAAACCATAGAGTGGACTTAAGTAGTTTGTGACTCTCTGAACTAGGCACAGTCAACCAGCAATGTTACCATCCACCACAGACTCATTAAATTTTATATTTGTGCCGTCTTTCCAGGGAAAAAAACCACATCAACAAGGTGATTGAAAAGCACACAACAAGACTCATTTACAGGGCTGGTAGACTATGGCTGCAATACTACCTTCCTGTGAGTAAGGCACTTTGATTTGCATGGGACTTACTTTAGAGTAAACCTGCTTAGGGTGAGGGCTGGTAGACTATGGCTGCAATACTACTTTCCTGTGAGTAAGGCACTTTGATTTGCATGGGACTTACTTTAGAGTAAACCTGCTTAGGGTGGGTCCTAAGATTTAACCTTGTAGGCTGGGTGACAGTTCAATACTAAACAGAGTTCTGTCCTTCCAAAGCCACTGAAGTCAGTGGACTCAGAAGGGTGATACTCTGCTTACGACAGAACTGTGGTTCTAAGAAAAAAAAATGGTCTGGGTAACGACGACTCTTTTATCCTGACTTACAAGAATGAAATGTAACATGTTTGTTATTATGATGAAAAGTTACTTGTTCACATTTAATTGCTTGCTTTGCTGTAAAAGACGTCCGCACTCATGTAGACCACTTTGTCAAGCCTCTGGCCAATTAAAAATAGATCTATCAAGGGTGTTGTTAAACAAAAATGCAAAATAACAACAAAAGAATACAAGGAACAAATACTGTCTTTGAGGACTAGGAACATTTGACTGTAAATTGTATTTAACTTGCAAATAATGCTATTTCACAAGACTCAAACAAACATCATCTTGAGGATTAACAGTGTGCGCCATCAAATATTTAAAGCAAACTATCAGCTTTGAGAGTTCTGCCTCTCATGGAGAGAAGTAAAGAAAGAAAGCAGATGGTCACTCAGTGAGTGTTTTATGGAAATTGCACAATCTTGTCCATGAAAATGGAAACTTGTGGCAGACACACACACACACGACTTTTGGATTTACAGAATGGGCTTTGTGTGTGCTTCTGAACAGCTGAGCTGATGAAGTGGGGAAAATAAATGAAATAAATTAGAAAGGATTCAGAAACCTTAGAGCAGGGCTTTGTTAAGTCTCTTGCCTTAATTTATAGACAGGCTTACCAATAAACAATTATTCATAATAATTGGTAGGATCGGGCTTCGTATAACCAGTTTCAAGTTAATTAAAAGGAGCTTTACCATCTAATTAATTCTGAATGTCGTTATTCCAGCGATGTAGCCTTACTTTGCGCCCAGATGACTGCACGTATTCAAGGAGATCTGCAAGGTTTTTGTGACAGTGCTGCATCCAACGTTAAAGGCATAGTGCTGTAAAATGGCAAGCCATCGAAAGCAAGGAATCTAATACAATTCCCCCTGCCCCCAAAGTGCTGAGAACTTACACCACTGCCCATCTTTAGATGTGTAGATTACGCCTCTTGAAATGTCACGGCAAATGAAAATTTTAAACAGGGTCTGAGGGTTTCATTTCATCTGGTCAACATTTGCATGATCAAAAAGCTAGACAGCAAAGCTCCTCCAGAAGCATGAGCAGCCAAGAGACAGTTCACACTTTTAATATTTTGCCAACTGTTGTAGGGAGACTGGCTGTGCTTGAGAGACAAGTGCCTGTTCAGCCATCGCTGGCTCAGAGGTGAAGGACAGATATGCAGAGTTCGGCACTAGTAATAACAGGAACTCCCGGCAAGCAACTTCAAAGGGTGGAGGTTGGGACCTTTCTCTCCAGACTCCAAATGGTCTTTTGCCTCTGGCAAAACTAGTTGCTGAACGTGAGGGTTAGAGTATAACAAAGCCCACAACCTTCTGGCATGAAAAAAGAAATTGCTGGAAATCAGGACACTTCTGAAATTTCCCACATCTGAATTCCTACCTGGATTTTGGAGAGCTTCCGTTGCAGGTAAATATGCAGCTTTCCTCTCTCTGGGTGGCACCACCAACCTGTAGTTCCGTCTCCGTTGTGAGTCTGTTCACTCTGACAACCTCAGTTTATAATTGGGTGTGAGTGCATGACGGCATCTGCCATGTTCTAGGAAATCCCCCAAATCTCTATGGCCTTTACTATAGCAATTGGGGGAGGCGGGATTTGTGGAGCATTGCAGATGCTGTGACATCACTTCTGGGTGCTTTTGTGGAAGTGATAGTCCCAGTTCTGTGTCTTCTTCCCATCCCAAGACTCCATCTCCCAAACACTCTTGGGGCTTGCCAGGGTAGGGCTGGCAACATTGGTTATTGCAAGGGACAGCAAGAAACAACTGCGAGCTGAATTACCTGCCAAAAGTAAATCCAAAAGGAGACGTCAACAAAGTAAAATGCACATGTAATCAGAAATGAATCTACGAAGAGAGGCACATTATATACATTCTATTGGAACTCTTCAACCAAAAGGATTAAACTCTGGATTGGATTTACCATGCTTCTTGTGATTGAGATATCTTAGACTAAAGGTAAAGGTAAAGGTTTCCCTTGCTCAAAAGCCAGTCGAGTCCGACTCTAGGGTTGCGGTGCTCATCTCAGTTTCCAAGCCAAAGAGCCAGCGCTGTCCGAAGACATTTCCGTGGTCATGTGGCCGGCATGACTAAACACCGAGGTGCACGGAACGCCTTATCTTATCTTATCTTATCTTATCTTATCTTATCTTATCTTATCTTATCCTAGTCTCCAGTAATTTCATTACCTGGTTGGCAGCTTCAGTATTTGTAACTGAGGCTCCTGAAGGGATGTGTAGGTGCTGCTGACTTAAACCCATACAATAAACCCAGGAGGGTACCTCATTTGGAAGATCATCAGAGGCCCTGGTCACACGGGAGGTTTAGCCCCGCAAGAGGGACGGATCGGGGGCGCAGCAAATGGGCGCGATCCCACTGCAACATCTGGGAAGCGGCGTGCAACTGTCCCTTCAGGCCGATAATGCACAGCAAAAAAGAACCTACAAAAGAGCAGTACCTACCTGAAACGCCGCAGCAAGCGTGCCCGTGGGATCGCCGGCACACCCGTCTTCAGGAGCATTCGAGGCTCCCGGCAGAACTGCGCATGCGCACACAAGCGCAGCCAGCTGCCTCGCTCTCCCTTCCATGGCTTCCCCCCCGGCATCTGATCTTGCCGGGGAGCAACTGCACAGCGGCTCAGGGGATCTGTCTGATCCTGCTGCCGCGTGTCTCTTTTGGTGCGGCTCTAAAAAGCCGCACTTTGGCCGCGTCCTTTCCCCCATGTGACAAGGGCCACAAGTTGGCTACTTTCAATACTATAGCAATTTAGTTCTTTATCTTGTTATAAACAGTTTAGATGCATATAACAGGCTTATTTGGCTTGATTCCTCCAGGAATTTTTTACCTGGAGATAGGCTGCTGCCACACACGCTAAGTAATCCACTTTCAATCCACTTTTAGTGCACTTTCAAAGTGGATTTTGCCAGTTCACACAGTAAAACTCCACTTTGAAAGTGCACTGAAAGTGGATTGAAAGTGGATTACTTAGCGTGTGTGGCAGCAGCCCTAGTAGGCTGGATACTCTGAAGCATGTTTGGTCCTTTTTACATAGAAGCAACCTTGAGAGGTGCATATTAAAGCTTAGGAGACCTGGCGCATAAGTGAGTATATACTGGTGGTTTTGTGGTCCATATATTGTGCTTTTTAAAATATTCTTGATTCTAAGGAGGTATTCTCTTTTACAGAGAAACTGAATAGTATTGTCCTGTAAAGAAATTGGAATGAGACTTCCTAATGTTGGTAAGATTCAATGAGACTCTGTTGACTGGAGTGGGCTATAGGGACTGTATCACTTTCAGCCTTGACCTGTCTACACTGGCTCCCAATCTGTCTCCGGGCACAAATCAAGCTGCTGCTGTTGACCTTTAAAGGTTTGTGTCCAATTTGAAGGATTGCCTACTCCTTCATGGTCCTACTTGACTATGATGGTCATCTTTTAAGGTGGGCCCTGATTTACATGCCCTCACCTTCTGAGATCAGGGAGGTCTCAACCTGGGGACAGCCTTCTTTGTCATGCTGCCCAGTCTCTGGAACTTTCTTCCAAGAAAGACTTGTTGTTCCCTTTCTGTAGCCATCTTCTGCCAGCAGCTGAAGACTTCTTTTTATGATATGTTTTCATTGGTTTAACTGTTTTTAAATATGATTTTATTATGTATTTAGTTTGTTAGCTGCCTTGGTGGCCCTAATGAGGGCAGAAAGGTGGAATATAAATGCTGTAAATAAATAAAATCAATAGATATAATAAATATACTAGGAGTTCTCATTTTATGCCCTAATTTTTAAATTGTGGCTTGAGGGGCAATGAAGACGAAGGAGAGTCGAGCCAGGCACTGCAAGGCAAGGCAAAACGCCTAAGAAAAGACACCAGTGGCTCTTAGGATACAGTTGACTTTGTATAATAAGGATCTGCATAGAGCTATAAAATAGATTTCAGTTCATGATGAACGATACTTAAATAATAGTAATAGGAAATAAGGATGGTGGCTTATATGGAACTATTGGATTAAAATTAAATTTGGTAATAAGGGAGGAAGAGATGGGAACGCGATCCTCAATCAAGTGACGAAGAGGTCAGGTGGCTGATGCCAATTGTATTCCCACTAAGGGAAGCTCTTCGGGAAGGGGGGAAGGGAATGGGGGTGAGCACTAAAGAAAAAAAGGATGGAAATGAGCACAAATATATAAAAGGTTCAAATGAAAATGGTTGAGAAAATTAATTTACTTTCTTTGAATATAAACGGTTTGGCTTCGGAATTAAAGAGGTACAGATTAAAAAAGATGATTAATAAACAAGGGATAAATATAGTATGTTTGCAGGAAACCCACAAAGGCAAAAAAGACAAAAAACCTTTGTTAAATTCACCATTATGGGAAGTAAAGGGGGAAGCGAGAGGAACTAGGAAGGCAAGAGGAGTTGCAATTCTTGCACATATTGATCTAAAAATGGAAATATTGGACCAAATATCTGACTCAGAAGGGAGATATGTTTTTCTGAAATTTAAGTTGAATAATAAGAAATTTACAGTGGCCTCTATATATGGACCGAACACAGGCCAACTAAAATTCTTAAATAAAATATTCCAGAGATTACAGAACTTCTATGAGGGGAATTTAATAGTGGCAGGAGATATTAATTATGATCTCAGGAAAAGTAAAACTTTAAAGCTTAAAAAGTGGAAATTGAAAGATGTATTTTCTTATGGGGGGGAAACTTTACAACCTACATATTTCTCAAACAGATTTAAGACCTTTTCACATATAGATTACATTTTAGTAAAGGAAACAAATGAGATGGAGGTAGTAAATACCGAAACTAAGCCTATATGGATCTCGGACCATGCTCCTTTGATAGCACAATTTAAATTAAATGAAGAACAGAAAGGAAAAATTTGGAAATTTAAGCCCAATATTCAACTAACAGAAAAAGACCGGATGGACATAAGAAGAGACATAGAAATGTACTTTAGAGAGAATAGGGACTCAGCTCCGAAAGAAGTGATCTGGGATGCGGCTAAAGCAGTCATAAGGGGGGCCTATATAGCTAAAGAAATTAGAATTGGTAGGGAAAATAATAAGGAAAGAAAGAGAAAAATAAGCGAAATTAGACAAAAACAAAAGGAACTTCAGGAAAATTATAGTAGTGAGACTCAAGAAATTCTTAAAAAACTTAAAAAAGATTTAGAGAACTTAGACTCCCTATCTTTGTGGAAAAAAGAAATACTAGTGAAAAATGAATACCAAAGAACTAATATAAACACAATGAAAAGAATGGCCAATTATTTAAAGATAAGAAAGGAAAAGCAAACAATAGGATGTATTAAGGGGGATGGGGGAAAAAAGCTTTACAAAAATGATTACATAAGAGAGGAATTTGCTAAATTTTATCAACAATTGTTTAATTCTGGGGAAAGTCAAAAATTTGAGGAACAATTGGATAAGCAATTAACAACGGAACAAAGGGAAAACTTAAATAAAGAAATTACAAAGCAGGAAATAGCAGAAGTAATAAAGAGATTAAAAAATAGGAAATCACCTGGATTGGATGGATTCACGGGGGAATACTATAAGGAAATGGCGGACCTGCTGATCCCAGAAATGCAAAGTTTGTTTAATTATATATTAGAAGGCGGTAAAACCCCAGATTCATGGAAGAAAGCTGAAATAGTGCCAATATTAAAACCCCAGAGGGACCCTTTAGATGTAAATTCGTATAGACCGATTAGTTTAATGAATCAGGACTATAAAATTTTCGCAAAAGTGTTAGCCAATAGACTGGAAAATATTCTGCCAAAACTAGTTAAGGAGGACCAATATGGTTTTGTTAAAAATAGATCTATAGCCCACCCGTTGAGAAATATATTAAATGCCTTATTTTGCAAAAATAAGAAAAATTTAACTTTATTAAAATTAGACGTATACAAGGCATTCGATACCTTAAATCATAATTATCTAATGCAGGTATTGGAAAAATTTGAATTCAGTGGACTATACCTAAATACAATAAGGGAAATATATAGGGATGGCAAAGCAGCAATTAGGATAAATGGAGGGCATACTAGAGAAATTTTAATTCAGAGAGGAGTAAAACAAGGCTGCCCACTATCCCCAATGTTATTTGCATTGGCAATGGAACCTCTAGCAGATAGGATTCGAAATAGTGGCAGAATTCAGGGATTCCAAATAGCTAAGGAAGAACTTAAATTAAACCTCTTTGCGGATGATATTTTACTGACACTAACTAACCCATTGCAGGCAATAAGAGAATTGCTAATTATTCTAGAGGATTTCAAGTTAATTTCGGGGCTTGGCGTTAATATTAAAAAATCTGAAATAATGTTTCTCAATGTAGATAGGGATACTAAAAGTGAGATATTAGCTTTAACAGGGATGAAATCAGATGTTAGCAAAATTAAGTATCTAGGAGTATATCTTGACAAAAATACAGAGAGGTTACATAAAATTAATTACAGTAAGACCTGGTCAAAGATAATAAAGAAAATGAAGGAATGGAAGAACAAACATCTGAGCATTCTGGGGAAAATTAGAGCAGCAAAAATGTTCCTATTACCAAAGATGTTATACCTATTTCAGGTACTCCCAATAGAAATTGACCAGAAAGTATTAGGGAAATGGGATGAAAAGATTAAAAGCTGGGTGTTCGGTAGAAAAAAAGCAAGAATATCAAAAAAATTGGTATATATGCCTCAAGATGATTTGGGATGGGGACTACCATACTTACAAGCCTATTATGACGCATTTCAGTTGAAGGCACTAATGGCGATGGAATGGATGGTGGAGGATAAATGGGTAAGATTTGAATCAGCAATTAATAAGGGGGTGGGTAGCTATGGAATATACACTAGAGATTTGCGAAAGGAGATAGGAAAAGCAATGGGTCCAAGAAAATCAGCTTTGATGACTTGGAAGAAGTGTAGGACGATTCTGTTGCCCCAGACTTCAAAGTGGATCCCACTTAAGTATATTTGGGAGGAGGAGATGAATGCGAAATTCTGGAAAGCCCTTAAGGGGGAAGGCATAACTAGAGTTAAGGATATGTACAATTCTCAAGGGAATCTCCTACCACTTCAGGAGCTGAATCAAAGAATAGGGGAAAATTATTGGTTAAATCTAAGGGGACTATCACACTTGGTTAAACAAGATAGGTATATAGAAGCTATAAAAAGGGAAGACAACAATTTAGAACAGGTATTATATGTGGATAAAATAAGGAAAGGATTAGCAGGGAAAATTTACCTTGAATTGGTGAAAGATAAGGAGTTTATATTAAGAACCTTAAAAAATAAATGGAATAAAGAAAAACAAATAATCTCTGACGACATCAATAAACTAATGGTGAATTTGAAGAAAATTAAATTAGAAAAATATAGAGAGCTTGAAAGAAAGATAATTTGGAAATGGTATAGAACCCCTGCCCAATTGGCATACATGATTAAAGGTATGAAACCTAATTGTTGGCACTGTGGTGCAAAGGAAGGGTGGTACTCTCACCTGTGGTGGGAATGCCCAAGGGTTAGAGATTTCTGGGAAAAGGTACGGGGAAAGATAGTAGGGTTATGTAAAGTGGATCTTAAAATAGATGGAGATTTATTATTTATGGGCATAATGGGAAATGGTAACATTGAGAGACAAAATCAGGAAATCTTTAAAGCAATGTTACTAGCAGCGCATGCTGTGATTGCATATGGTTGGAAGGAGAGTTTGAAGTGGTCTTTAGATAGATGGAACGATTATTTATACGAATATATCCAGTCAGATATATTGGAATGTATTAAACAAAATAAGGTATGGGATGGAAAAATGAAGGAGATAAAAAAGAAATGGTCTATATACTTTCAGTGGGTAAACAATGGAGAAGCTAATTCCGTTATACTTGAAAAATTGAAAAAAATGTGCTCATGGTTAAAAATTTAATTTGTAGTTATGTGATGCTCACCTTGTGGGGGGTGGGACATAAAAGGGGGAAAACGTATCATAAGAGAATTGGGATAGTAAAGTAATGTAACAATAATTTATGATGCAAATAAAAAAATTATTCAAAAAAAAAATGTTGCATACCTAACAAGTAGCGGTGGATTCAAAGTTAAGAACCTAGGACATGGGCTCTTCTGCATTCTCATTTTCATCACTTGTGTGTCCCTATTGCTTCAGTTTTTCCCTTTCCCATGTGAGTTTTTCTCCCTCTAGTGGTCAATTCGATATTACATCTCTGTGACCCTGATGCTGGGAAAGATTGAAGGTCAAAGAAGACGGGGACGGCAAAGGATGAGATGGTTAGACAGTGTCAGCGATGCAACGAACATGAAATTGAGCCAACTTCGGAGGACGGCGGAAGACAGGAGAGCCTGGCGGGAGATTGTCCATGGGGTCGCGAAGAGTCGGACTCGACTGTGCGACTGAACAACAACAATGTCTGGCATATCTCCCTGCAGATTTAAACTGCAGGGTTTTATGGTGGACATACAGAGATGTAATATGAAATTGACACTAGAGAGAGCAAATATGAGGAGAAGGAGGAGGAGGAAGAGCAGAAGCAGCAGCAGGGATGTACGAATGAAGAAAATGAGAATGAGGAAGAGCCTTTAGTGAATTCTCTTTTTCCCTATATTTTCAGCACAGTTTATACTCTTATTTCCCCCCCCCCACAAGAGACTCAGTACTCCCTTTCATGTTCTTCTAAAGAGAGTGCTTATCTATTATACCCTGAGGAAAGATGGGACAGAAATGATAGAACAAATTATTATTTAATTTAATTTGATCAATTAATTTAATTTAATTAATTAAATAATAATTAGAATATTTTAGAATATGGAAAAGAGGTCCAGCCCAGATCAGTGAGGCTATTATCCCCCCCCCCCAAAGAGGTTTAAAAGCCAACACTCGAATATGGAAAGAGATATATTTTTAACAGCATATCATGTTATTCTTCTGGGCCTCATAGCAAAAGTTGCAGTGTCGAAAAGAAAAGGGGAATTTTTGCTTTCAGCATGCACAGCTTAGTACAGTAATTCAATGTTTAGAGTTACTGAGTATGGAGAATTAGTATCCTGCCAGTATTATTGGAGCTCATGAGGAATAAATGCTATCTCTGCCTTCAAGATAAAGAAAGCATAGGGTAAGATCCAGCCAGCTTTCCCACTCCATCTTGCCTAATTCGCTTCCTTACTACAGCCCTTATTCAACATGCCTTTTTGTACTTGTAAGTCCCCTAATCCCTAGCACTGACTTTTGTGTAGACAAAAGCCACAATTATGAAACAATCTCCCCAGGGAGGTGTGTCTGCCCCCCTCATTGTTGACCTTCAAGAGGCAGGTGAAGACAATTTTATTAGGACTGCATTTTGATTGGTTTAGCTTTTCTTATTGGCAGCCCTAATTGGAGTTTTTAAACTGAGATGTTTATGTGTTTTATCATTGTTGTTTGTATATGCCTTTATTCACAAGAGTTGCTCAAAAAGGGTTTTAGGGAATCTCTGGCTCTTCATTTACAGATGTCCCAGACTCAAGAGTGAAGATCTAACTCCTGATTTTGCATGCTCTTGGGCATCCTCGGTGGACCTTCAAAATCCTGGAAGAGATAAAGTATGGAAACTGGAGAATTCTCTCACACTGCCTCTGATTTTATGGATGCTCCATGCAAACTGAGAAATGAATCCTTGACTGCTGTCACACACACCAAATAATCCATTTTCAATCCACTTTCAATCCTGTTGTGTCCGCTGACCGCCACATGAGGCCAGCGCACACTCCTGAGCTTCAGTCAGGAATAACAATGGGGACTAGGATCCTAGTCCCTCCACTGGGGGGACCAAGGGGACCTTGGCGGGAGATTTAAACCCGCCAATGGGATCCAGGGGGTGTCCCCTGGGTGTGTATATCGTTGGCCAGCCGGCCGTTGTTCTTTGTCTTTGTCGTGTACCAGTAAAGTATGCTGATCACTACATCAGTCTCCATGCTTACTTAATGCGTCTAACCCACTACACTTCAAATCCACTTTCCAACTGGATTTTACTGTGCGAACTGGCAAAATCCAGTTGGAAAGTGCCTTGAAAATGGATTATTTCATGTGTGTGACCACAGCCATGGTGTGAACAGTGGATGCTTGCTGATATTGGGTGGTCCTTTGAAGACACTGCCACTTTAAAAAAAAATGCCAAGCATTCCTTTACTTGGCAATATTTACATATGGGTCTCAGCTTATGTAGCACTTATCCTGAACTGATGCTTCCTTGGCTACAAGGTGACTCTGAGCAGATGGCTTGTGACAATAACATGGGGTCACGGGAGATATTTTTCTCCCTGTCTCTTTTTTTCTTCAAGGCAATGCTATGATGTTTTTTTGTTATGAAAAGGTTCTGCTAAGGACCTTAAAAAAATGTTCTTGCATACCACAATCGCTAGAGTAGCATCATCAGCACTCTTGTTGGAATTCTGTATTAAAGCTGACATTACATGAATTTATGTCCTGAGAGGACTGCATCCCAGAAACGCTGTGGCCTGCACCAGTGACTAATTATGGGATATTTCAGGCATTTTAATCAACTGGGCTTCCAAACTGCTGAGTTCTTGCTAAAGAACCTTGACGATGATCCCACCTCCCTCTGGGATCAATGGGAGAAGATCCAGAAATGTATATATGCATCATGCATTCAGCTGAACCCACAAGAAACGAAGCTTCTACAAAAACCCAAAACATGTCTGTTGTAAAAATGCAACTGTAGCACTTGTCAGTATAAACTAACCCTGTATATAGTGTTACCTGCACCTGTTCCCACCCCCATTAGGTTCGTAATGGTCTGGTGAGTGCCCCTTACCAAGGCAGGTAGAATGCTAAAAGAAAGTTAGCTGGAATGCAACACAAGATTGTTTAAACACTAAAATAGTTTATTAGCTAAAGACTAATAAGGAATACAAAACAGAATACTTACTTCCAAAAAGGCAAACAGTAAGTGGTTAAAACATACAGAACAAAGATTTCCCCATGCACAGAAGCTTCTGGACTTGGCCCAAAGAGATCATGAAAGACAAAGCCTTCTCTCTGGATCTCTGAGAGTCAGTGCTGAAATGAAGCGTCTTGCCTTCTTTTATACCATATTGGTCCCATACATTTCGATAGAGCTTTAGAAATTATAAACTGCATCAATTAATCTAACTGCCCTGGTAATGTGGGCCATCAGGGCCTAAGAAATGTTCCCACATTCCAGAGGCAATGGGGGCACCCTGATGCTCCTTTGCAAAACAATGCAAGATAGCATTTAAATCTCTAAATGACAAAGAACACGAATGTTACAATTTCAGGATGTTCTTTGTTTCCTTGACTCAGAGCAGACAGTCAGGCACTGTCTGCTGGCTGGAGGTGTGATGTGAGTTTTCCGCATGTAAGCAAGCCTTTAGTATTGCAGATATTCTGGCTTCCTTGACTCAGTGGCAAGTGCATACCAATCTTTTATTTCTAAATGTTTCCAAATTCTTTAGATTCATGAACAATGTAATGCACATTTTGGTTCCTGTGTACATGATGGAGGAAAGATATCTCTTGAGACAAAGGCCTAGCAAAATCATGTTGGGGGTCATGTTCACTGTGTTGCTAACTGTTTGGAAAGTTACAACAATAGAGGAGAGAAAAACACTATGATTTCTTTATAAAATTAACTGTATAAAATGGGTTTTAAATTTTCTGAACCAACTATTTTATTTTTCTCACAACAATGTCCTGTTAGCATTATTTCCTTGAGAGATGACACTGTTCTAAAAACTGGGATGATAATAGTGGTGCAGGCCATACTGTCTGGCAATTCAAATTCTGTCCTTAGCTTTGGCTTGAAGGTACAATCCCACCCCTCTCCCCAGTACCACATGTGATGGTTCCTTAGGAGCATCTTTATCTGTGACCAGATCACAGATTATTGCTATAAATTAATGAGTGTGTGAGCTGGTTATTATTCATATATTTATTTAAATATTTATACCCGACTCTTCGGTTCTAATGGACCCAATAAAGCAACTGACAGAGTAATAAAAAATCTAAAGTAGTCACGCAGGACCAACAATAATCAACAGTGTAAAAACATGGAATAGTTGCATTAAAGTATTTTGCACCAACGGAATCAAACTCTGCAAAAACAGCCAAATAGAAAAGTACGGTTCATGCAGCAGCAGGGTAAATAGGCAGAGGCTGAGATCTTCCTAATCAATAGGAATAGGCACAAAATGCATTTTTTTGTGGTTTGGTTTGTGGTTCATGGCTGGACCATGAACCAAACCACAAACCCATAGGACCCAGGAGGATGGTTCATGAATTGACCCAGTTAATATTGGTTTGTGAGCCATTTAAAGTTTAAACCCCTGCTTTCTGCTCCCTGCAGCTTTCTGTGGGGAGCAGAAAGCAGAGTTTAAATGGATGGGAGCTATTTACACCAAACAGCTGAGTGGCATGGAGCTCCCCCGTCGCTCAGCTGCTTCTTCATGAAGTGCCATGAACTGCAAAAAAAAAAAAAAATGTGGTGGCTCTTCAGTTCATGGTAGATCTTCAGTTCACAAACATTGCATCATGAACTGGCCAAAATCAATGATGAGCTTTCATCCACCGGTTTTTGCTCATCCCCACTAATCAAATTAAAAGCCCGACTAAGCATCACACTCCTACCCATTTGGTTACAGGCATGCCAAAGACGCAAATCCCTTGGTGGGGGGGGGGGTTTGTAAAAATTACTGGTGACTTTCAGATGACTTGACTGGTGAGCAAGACAGTGTCTAAGAAAGAGTGAGGCAGGTAGGCAAATGTGAGAGTTCAGCAACAGAAAGGTGGGGAAGCCTGAGGAGTAGAGCATGGGTCCTCAACATGGGGCCTGCCAAGTCCTTTTAGAAAGCAAGAGGCGAGGCTTTTGACCAGCAAAGCTTCTGATTGGCCACTGGAGATCCAATTGGCTGGCTCTGCCTCCTGCAGCTGCTACTTTACGGCAGCCATTTTGTGGTTGTGCACACCAGACTGTGTCAGAATTCCAGAAAGGCCCATGGGCTCAAAAAAAATGTTTGGGAACCCTGGACTAGAGGCTGTTCTTCTCACGGTTGGATAACCGCATAGTTCCCAAAAAACATGTTCAATCCAGCCGAAAGGCATTAAAAGGCAGGAAAAAGTCATGAAAATAGAAAGCCAGCAAAGGGAAGGGGGCTGTCCAGAGAACTGAACGAAGCATGGCAGCCTAGGAGAAGAGCCTAAGAGTGGCAATGGCCCCAGTCAATCGGCAAAGTTGCCGCGGGAGAGGCATGGATGGTGGGCGGATTATCCGGCCGCGATCACACCCCAACATCTGGGAAGTGGAGCGCACCCGTGGCTTACCGCCGACAATGCGAGTTAAAAAACTAGTACCTCCAAGGTACTAGTAAACGTTTGCAACGGGCTGCTTCCAGACGCCCGTGGTGTGATTGCGCCGGCACGCGGCATTCCCCTCCGGTCCCTCGTTTACCCACCGGCGCCGAGGGAAGGACCCGTGGTGTGCTTCGGGCACGTCTGATCGCATAATCGTGCATCAAACTGCACCAGGGCAATTAGCCACGCCTCCCCCCCCGCGATATCCGGCCCGTGTGACTGGGGCCTAAATAGGGAGAACAGTAGATGGCAGCAGAGTTTTGGTGCCCTGCGTAGCTCCCTATATCTCTGACCTGGATAGCCCAGGCTAACCTGATCTCGTCAGATCTCTGATGTGAATAAGGGACAGCCCTGGCTAGTATTTGGATGGGAGACCTCAAAGGGATACCAGGGTCCTGGCACATTTGGCATGGGCATGGGGATTAGAAAGCTGGTTTTAAAAAAGAAAGAAAGCTAAGATATGATTTCTCCGACAGTGCAACTCCAGAAGTGACGCCATCTCATTGGGGAGATGCTGTAGAGTTCTATTGAAGCACTGTGATAAAACCATAGAGTTTTGAATGGAATTCTAGACTAACAGGCCAATGCTGTGACTTTACTTTTGGGGTGGTCCTGGAAGTAACTGCATCCCATCAGACCAATGGCGACTTGGCCCCTCCACCAGCATCCCACCAATTGCCAACTCGTGGGGGGCAACCATATAGGGACATGACTGTGCCACTGTGTATATTAAGGATTTCTGAAGGGTACAAAAGGATCAAGCAGTACTGTAGTCTGTAGACGTTTCCAGCATTCTTGTCACCTGGGATTTATTTTCCTGCACAGCAAAGTCCCCCCCCCCCACCTTTGGTTGATATTAGCAATTTTGAAAGACTTGCCTCCCCCATAAGTCTTAAAAATGGCTTTTGTTGTTCTGCAGTTTTCAGACTCCTTCATCTTCAAAATGGGGTTGAAACTGCATCGGAAAGGTAGAGGAAGGTGGGTGGCAAAAGTTCAATACCGTATGCTTTAAGCGAAATCTCGAGGTAATTAGAAAAAAAGAAACCCGTTCCAAGCCCTTGGTAACTCCTAAGACAGGCTAACATTAACCTCTTTGTTTTCCGGTGAGATTGACAGAGAGCTTTGAAACTCTTTCTCTAAAGCCACCTTGCGACATCCCTTGGAAGAATATGATGAACTCTTTGCTCATAAATTACTGTTTTCTAGCAGTGGCCGGAATGACAATTGCTTCCTGTCACCAAGCGGCAGGTTTAGAAACATTGCTGTTGCCTGGGGGGGGGTGTCCGGAGAGTCTCTGGGAGGTGTTGCCTAGTAACAGGGCAATGGGTGACCTGACCGAATTCCTCTGGGGAAGGGATGGAGAGAGCAGGCCCTTTGGGGAGGCTGCAGGGACATCCGTGGAGAAGGTAGTGTTTGCTTTCAGCTGAAGGGGAAGGGGTTGTTATCCTGAAGAAATGTACATGGCTGAGAGACTGCATCTGTGGAGACATTCTAGTGTGCCCCCCCATTCCTCCCCCCCCCAACCTCTCACTGTCTCTTCCATTACTGGGGGGGAAATCTGGTTCAAGAACCCTTCTAGAAGACCTAAATTTGCATCCTATATAATCAGTATGAAGATCATGGCATCCAGCCCCATCACTCCTTGGCAAATAGAAGGGGAAGTCGTGGAAGTAGTGACAGACTTCACGTTCCTGGGATCCCAGATCACCACAGACTGTGACAGCAGTCATGAAATTAAAAGACGCCTGCTCCTTGGGAGGAAAGCGATGGCGAACCTCAACAGCATGATAAAAAGTAGAGACATCACCCTGCCAACAAAAGTCCGCATGGTCAAAGCAATGGTATTCCCAGTAGTCATGTATGGCTGCGAGAGTTGGACTATAAGGAAGGCCGAGTGCCGAAGAATAGAGTCTTTTGAACTATGGTGCTGGAGAAGACTCTTGAGAGTCCCTTGGACTGCAAGAAGATCAAATCAGTCAATCCTAAAAGAAATCAACCCTGACTGTTCCCTGGAAGGCCAGATAATGAAACTGAAGCTCAAAGACTTTGGCCACCAAATGAGACGGGAGCACTCACTGGAGAAGACCCTGATGCTGGGAAAGATTGAAGGTCAAAGAAGACGGGGACGACAAAGGATGAGATGGTTAGACAGTGTCATCGATGCAACGAACATGAAGTTGAGCAAACTTCAGAGGATGGCGGAAGACCGGAAGGCCTGGAGGGAGCTGGTCCATGGGGTCGCAAAGAGTCGGACTCGACTGTGCGACCGAACAACAACAACAACAACTGGGACTTTCCCCCATTGGTATTATAGGGAGAGATCTTTTGTGGTGTGGTAATAAGACTCCTTTTTTTTAATAAAGATTTTATTGGCTCCCCTAAAAAGGGGAGGTATTTCGCTTAAAAGAAAAAAATGGGAAGGGTAGACAATGGGAGAAAGAGAAAGCTGAGTGATATATAAACTGGTAAATTAAACTGTTAGTAATGTCCAATTAAACTTCTTGAGCTTCTTCTGTGTGTTGTCAAACTTCTTTTCTTGGTCCAGTCACATGTAATTCTCTGTTAGTATGTTAGTAATGTTCCTTTGAATTTCTGTTAATAAAAAA
>NW_015169321.1:23346-32877 GCF_001447785.1 Gekko japonicus
TTGACTTATATAAGCGCTTGCCAGGCACTTCGCTGTCACAGTTCAAACTATTCCGTTTTACAAACTCCCGTCGGATTCATAACCATACAGTCCAAACAGTCCAAACATTAAACAGCCGGCTCTCACACACAAGTAAACGCCCAGACGGAAGTCCCTCCCTTCTTCTCCGCTCACTTTTGCCCAGCTCCGACATCTTTTCTTTTTTATTTACTTTTAGAAAGTTCTTAAATGTGCTCCAGAGAGACAAAAAAATTTCTCACTTTGTTTCAAATACATCAAAGGAAAACATCACTATCCGCCCAGTCCATTCCCCCCCCCCTTTTTTTTTGCTTGTACAAATAGAGGGTTAACCTCCTCGCCTTTTTCGCTGGGGGGGGGAACGTTTTTAGTTCTTTTTCTCTGCATTTTGACAACTCAGAGTTAAGCCGATCTTTTCTTTTTCCTTTTTTTCCGGATGATCGCTTTATCACTCGGTGACGTCTGGTGGCTCCGCTAAACCCCGTGAAATGGGGTCGCTCACGCAGCAAGGTCCATTGGGGCAGGGCATGGCGAGAGCTTCATTCTTCGACCTCTCGGCCGAAAGAGCGACTCCCCCCTAGTGCGCCCTAAAGCGCCCCGGATCCGAGCTCCTCTCTTCCTGAGGTGCTCGTTCGGGTCTCCGCTTGCGCGGATTCCCTCCTCCACCGCGGGCGGGCGAGACGCCATTGGGAGCAACCCGAGGATGCATCCGCCATTCGCGGGAGCCAGACCGGAAGCCAGTAATAAGACTCCTATTGTGTACTCACACCTTGACTTTGAGACTGTTGGGTTGCCCTTTGATTTCAATAGATCAAATCACTGTTTTAGTGTTAGCAGTATATCTCGATTAACATTCCAGCTACTATCCCTTGCTCCCATTCAGATAAAAGCTCTTTCCCCACTTACATTGTTCAATAGGATGACACTGGATCCACTGGGGCAGTTCCGCCCGTGCAAGATGATGGGTCCCCATCGCCTAGTAGTGACTGGGCAGGGTAGGATTTACCCAAATGGCATCCATTGATGTCACAATGTCACTTCCAACTATGTAACTGGAAGTGATGCCAGTGCTTTGAAATTCACTTGGAATTCTATGGTCAAAATCATAGAGTTCCAAGTGAATCCTAGAACACCCCACAATGCTGTCACGTCACTTCTGGTTATGAAGCCAGAAGTGATGCCCCAACATTGAGGGATGTTTTGCTCTCTCCATTTTTCTCCTGCTGCCCTGTGGAGTGGGGGCAGGAGACAGAGGGAACTGGCCTACCTGGAGAACATTTGGTGCTGCCGCTGGAAGGGGAAGGGGAGCTACTGTCCAGAGATCGGCATCCCTTCCATCCATGGAAAAATTCTAGTGGATCCAGGACCTAGACTAGGAACACTAAGCCCTGATTGATGTAGGAGAAGAATGGGGTGAAATGGACTTCTAGATACAAGTACAAGATCCCAGATTTGACTGTTCCTCCACGATGAAAACTCCCTGCAAATAGGAAAGCCGCACAGCAAAAAGAAATATTTCCTTCTCTCCATTTACTTTCCATGCTGGCTCTGTGTGTGCAGAGAGTCTTAAACATAAGGAAGCTTTCCTAAATGTGATGTTCTATCTGCACTCCGAAGTGGAGCAGTTTCATTCCGCCTCCTCAGGTTGCTGCCGAGTCATTCCCTTCCACATGTGGATAGGGTTTAGGATTTCCAGGTGGCCAACATTCCCTCCAAGCTGTGGAGTCTTGTGAGCAAAAAATTCTACTTTGTGAGTTACTGGCATTAAAGTTGTGAGCGAGCCATTTGGCTACTGCATAAATGAGTTTGCTCTGGAGCCATGCTTCCTGAACTAAGACAAAAATGTGTGAGCCGGAGGATTAAAAAAACTGTGAACTAGCTCACACTCACTCAGCTTAGAGGGAACACTGCAGGTGGCCCCTGGCCACCGGCAGTGATGGGGGGGTTAGGTTGCCAAATCAGGATTGGGAGTGGACCCAGGGGAGGACAGGGGCTCCAGTTGGGGGTACAGTGCCATAGAGTCCACCCTCTAAAGCAGCCATTTCCCCCAGAGGAACTGATCTCTGTAGTCTGGAGAGGAGCAAGGCTCCCTCTAAGCTGTGGAGTCCTGTGAGCAAAATTCTACTTGGTGAGCTCCTGGCATTAAAGTTGTGAGTGAGCGATTTGGCTGCTGCATGAATTAGTTTGGTCTGGAGCCCTCCTTCCTGAGCTAAGACAAAAATCTGTGAGCCAGAGGCTAAAAAACTGTGAGCTAGCTCACACTAACTCAGCTTAGAGGGAACACTGGAGAGGAGGTGTAATTGTGGGGGGGGGATGTCCCAGGTCCCATCTGGAGGCTGGCATCCCTAACAGGGTTTAAGATGGGGATGGGGTTTATTCTAAGTCGAGCCAAGTGGTCGTATGACCTCCTCCCCAACTTTGCAACTTAGCCCGGACATCTGGCACGGTGTGGTAATGGAGAGACTCACCTACATAGGTCAAACCCACCCCAGGATACAAAAATAAGATTCTTCCAACTGTGGCTGCTCTTTTAAACATATGCCACAAAACAGCCGGCTCAAAATAAAACCATACCCTATGACACATGGTTAGTTTGCCATAACAATGCTGGATTATGCATTATTTAATAACTGCACCCTTAATTTGATTATTTTTCAGATTCACTGGGGAAAAAAGCAAGTTAAGAAAGACAAGGCGTGCTTCTTGTTGCACCATTATCTTTATCCATATTTGCTATATGAATTATACAAAATCCATGCAAAGGAAAACTGTGTATTCATGTTGTTTTATTCAACAGTAAGAGTTACCAAGCGATAGTTTTCTTTTTAATACCCAGTTCTTGCATCTGTTTGTTTGTTTTTTCCAGAGGTGGCTGAGAGGAGCCATTTGTTTACTTCATTGTTTCTTTTTTGAAGGGTATGATTAGCATATTTTTATGGCTATCAAATCTGTTGTGTCTCTGGCTTTCAGTAAAAATAAGAGTAAAGGAGACATTCGTAGAATGAACATGTTTCTCCTATGTCACATAATCGCAGGGAACTGGGCACCAGATAAGCTATTTTCTGCTTCTTTGCTAATTTCACCAAGTTAATTCAGATACTACTAATGAAAGGCCTGATTCATTTATGAAAAAAAATGAGAAGAAAATCGCTTCCTACCAGGAGACAGGAAGCTGGTCCACACATGCATTTTGACTACGGGATGACGCCATTATCATATGAATGAGCATATGAATGGGGCCATACATTTGGCATCACAAATATAACTTTCTCTCACAGTACATCAGACCTGGTCTACAGATGGGGTTTCCAGGTAGGGTTGGAGCCTGTATCTGGAGATCTCATAGAATCATAGAGTGGGAAGGGACCTCCAGGGTCATCTAGTCCAACCCCCTGCACTATGCAGGAAATTCACCAATACTTCCCCTTCCACACACCCCAATGGCTGCTGTTCCACACTCAGAAGATGACAAAACAAAAACAAAAAACCCTCCAGGATCCAAACTGGCCTGGCGAAAAATTGCTTCCTGACTCCAAAGTGGTGATCAGCATTTCCTGGCATTACAACTGATCTAGTGACAGAGATCGGTTCACCTGGAGAACATGGCCACTTTGGAAGGAGGAGTCTATGGCACTGTGCCACGTCCAAGTCCCTTCCGCCCCCCATACACACACACACAAACAAGCCTGCCCGCCTCCCAAATCTGTAGGCATTTCCCAACCCAGACCTGGCAACCTGATTGCCAGGTCTCCTGCTAAAGCAAAAATGACCATCGCATCAGCGGCATGACCTTATTTCATGGGGCATCCCCAGAAGCGATGTTATCTCTAGGATTTATGCCAATAAAGGTATTTGTTTGTTTTGTCATCTCTAGGACACAGCGGAAATCTGCATCTGAATAGTTTTACCATAGAGTCTCTACTGAATCGCAGAACAAAAACGACATCACTTCTGGGTTCGCCTTGGAAATAGTGTCTTGCCATTGATGCAGCGGTCTCCCTTTTTCCCTCTCCAGTCTCTTCGCAGGTGCTGGCTGTCAGTCCTGTCTACACATGCAGCAGAGTGAGCTGGCAGAATGCGAAGGTGCTGGAATAGACTGTACCACTTCAGATTGATGGAATGGGATACTGTCTTTGGATGTTTCCCTACGTCGGGGGTCCCCAAACTTGTTGAGCCTGTGACTATTACTGTAAAAGAGATGAGGTACTGGGGACCATCACAAAATGGCTGCCAGTGGATGCACAGCCAACCACAAAGCGGTGAGAGATTTCGGGGATCTTCTGAAGCATTTCCTGCTCCAATGCTGTTGTGGAGGACAGGTTTGGCTTTTTGTTTGGGGGAGATGCTTAAGAGAGTGAGGAATAGCAGGGTATCAGTAAACCAGTTTGGTGTAGTGGTTAAGTGCACGGACTCTAATCTGGGAGAACCGGGTTTGAATCCCCACTCCTCCACTCGCAGCTGCTGGATGACCTTGGGCAAGAGCAGTTTGTGTCAGAGCTCTCTCAGCCCCACCTACCTCACAGGGTGTCTGTTGTGGGGAGGGGAAGGGAAAGGAGATTGTAAGCTGCTCTGAGACTCTGAGTGAATGGTGGGGTATAAATAAAATCTCCTCTTCCTCTTCTTCTTCTTATCTGTGGACATCCTTTGTGCTCCTGGGTACCATGCTAGGTTTGCTATCTTGCATTAATCATTCCCCGTAAGTGGAAAGACAACCATGCATGTGAAGGACTACACTATGCCCTTTTCTCATGATGTGCTAATGTTTTTACTTGCTGGGAGTTTTTGTGTGTGGGAGCATTAAAAATGCAACTCCTCACCATCTGTGCTCTGAAGTGGGCCAGTCCTTTCTGTTATCTCAGGATTTTACCACTGCGTGTAGACTTGATTCACACAGTTCACACATGCAAGCAGTCAAGCATCAAATTCTGAGCTACTGAGCACAGCCATTCAAGTGATGAACTCACAGATTGCTCCAATCCATTTAGAAAAATATGTGAGAACATTATTAAGCAGTACTGTGTGGTGCTTTTAACTCATCCACTGAATATTTCTGCTTTCGGCAGTATGACAAAACACTTGCCAATGCAGATGGAGTAAAGCAAGCCAATAGACTGCGAAGCAGAGGGAGGAGCAATCATCGACCCACCACCTGCAGTGTCTGTCTTTGGGCTTTTCTGCATTCTCATTTTCCTCACTTGTGAGTTCCTATTTCTTTCAGGGTTTTCCCCCCCTGTTCTGCACACAGTTTTCTCCCTCTAGTGGTTGATTCTATATTACACCAGTTTATGCCCAGCCTATCTCCCTGCAGATTTAAATGGAAGGTTTTTATACTAGACATGAACCGGTGTCATATGGAATCTGCCACTACAGGGAACAAAACACATGTAGTACACAAAACAAAAACAAAGAAACAGGAACTTTCAAGCGAGGAAAAGAAGAATGCTGAAAAGCCCTTTGACAATAATAACAGTAATACATATAACAAGTTTTTTGCATGTTCTGGAATAGTGTCATGGGGTTCAATTTTCACTGCAAAATTTGCTCTTTAGAATAAGTAAAAATGTCCGGGAAAGCCACACCACATGGCTCCTATTCAGGACAGAAAAAAAGGAAACACTGCCAGAGGATACAGTGTTGGCCATGAGCACAGATGGCTCTAAAAGGGGATTAGACAGATTCAACAGAGCAAGGGGCCATTGGTGGCTATTAGCAATACCAACTAAAGGGAACCTCCACATTCAGAAGCAGTAAACCTCTGAATACCAGTGCTGGGAGGCAACATCAGGGGAAAGCCTTGGCTTCTAACCAATGCTCCCTCTAAGCTGTGGAGTCTTGTGCGCAAAAATTCTACTTTGTGAGCTACTGGCATTACAGTTGTGAGCGAGCGATTTGGCTACTGCATAAATTAGTTTGCTCTGGAGCCATGCTTCCTGAGCTAAGGCAAAAAAAAATGTGTGAGCTGGAGGCTAAACAACTTGGACCTAGCTCACACTAACTCAGCTTAGAGGGAACACTGCTTCTAACCCCTATTTGTTGGCCCTCCTTTCACTGTGTGAATGAGGATTCTGGACTAGGAAGGTTTCCTGTCTGATCCAGCATGGCTCTTCCTATGTTCTTATGTTTCTTAACAGCAGCTTGTCTAAGGTCACTTCCAGTGCCATCCTAAAGCAAAGTTACACTCTTGGAAGGCCATTGATTATCAATAAACTTTTCTGCTTAGGATTGCACTGTTAGTGAGCTTCAAGCTGAAATGAGATTTAAGTGGGGAACATTTTGGCTCACGTTGTTAAGATCCCAAAGGGGCATTCCTTGTTGTACGTGGTTGAATGAGTGCGCTGGATTCCACAGCTGCCATTTTCCATATTACCTTTTGGGAGTGTGCTTCCTGGCCATTTCATCAAATTGCTTTGGCTGCACAAATGAAATTATACTCCTACATAACCGTAGTGACTGCCATGCAGACGAGTGGGACGGGAGATGTGGAGATAAAACTGAATTCCGTAAACGGAGGAAAATGGAACCATTTGCCTGGCATTTAAAAAAATGTAAATGTCACAATAGCGGGAAGGGGGGGCTGGAAACTGGGATGCATGGTCTAAATGGTTGTGCTCCTGTGCTCACATTTCAACCGTTTGTATGCAAAAGTAATAACACATTAGCATAACTGCCTGGCAAGTTGGTGTAACTGCTGCAGCAATGTCAGCCCCTGACACTGCACATTTCCATTTCCAGACATTACAACATTAACATTTTGGAAAGACTCTGGAGGGAGGGAGGGAGCAATCAGGAAAAAGAAAAGGGGGAATATGCAGGCATGGGATTCAGGATCATCATTTTAAGGCAGAGCTTTGGATCTTGAATGGCTTTGAAGTGGGCATTTTAGGTACCTGACACTTTTTTCATTCCTTTGTGTTAATAACTTGCCCTTGCCAAAATATCTTTCTTCCTTATAGTGGTTACAAAGGCAATAAATCTTTGGAGCCTCATGATTGGCTCGTTCACATTCTCATTTTCCTTGCTTCCTATTGCTTCATGTTTTGCTCCCTCTAGTGGTCGATTCAATATTACATCGCTATATGTCTGGCATAAAACCCTGTAGATTTGAAGTGTGGTGGAGTGATTAGAGTGCTGGACTAGGATCTGGGAGACCCAGGTTCAAATCACATCTCTGCCAAGGAAGCTTGCTGGATGACCTTTGGCCAGTCACATACTCTCATCTCAACCTACCGCACAGGGTGGCTGTGAGAATAAAACAAGAAGAAGAAGAGGAGGAGGGGGAGATTTGGATTTATACCCCGCCCTTCACTACCCAAAGGAGTCTCAGAGTGGCTTACAAACTCATTTCCTTTCCCCTCCCCACAACAGACACCCTGCGAGGTAGGTGGGGCTGAGAGAGCTCTGACAGAAACTGCTCTTTTTCAAGGACAGCTCTTGTCAGAACTATGGCTTGCCCAAGGTCATCCAGCAGCTGTGAGTGGAGGTGTGGGGAATCAAACCCGGTTCTCCCAGATTAGAATCTACGCACTTAACCACTACACCAAACTGGCTTCTTCTGAAGAAGAAGAGGAGGAGGAAGAGGAGGAGGTGGATATTGGATTTATACCCCTCCCTTCACTTCCTGAAAGAGTCTCAGCTTCTTCGTGGGGCTGAGAGAGCTCTCTTGAGAACTGCCCTTGAGAGAACAGCTCTGAAAGAACTTATGACTGATCCAAGGTCACACCAGCAGCTGCATGTGAAGGAGTGGGGAATCAAACACGGAAAATAGAATCAGTGCTTGCACACTGCCTTTCTCTACTCACAGGAATCTCAAAGCGGTTCACAATCACCTTTCCTTCCTCTCCTCACAACAGTCACCCTGTGAGGTGGGTGGGGCTGAGAGTGCTCAGAAAAAACTGTGACTGGCCCAAGGTTCACCCAGCAGGCTTTATCTGCCCGAGGGTGGAATTGAACCCGGCTTCCCAGATTAGAGGCCACCACTCTTCAGCACTACACCACACTGGCTATTAATAAAGTGTCAGCTATTTTGGGTAGCACAAAAACACCAAGAAGCTGTAAATAGATGTTATACATCAGATAGAAATAGTATTACAGTGTATTAGGCAAAAACATTATATAAGCAGTGCAAAAGAGGTCCAGAAATTATTGAAGTTGATGACGGTCTCCGGAATATTGTTTCATTTCGTGAAGACTTCCTCTGAACGTGACCACTGCAACCTTATAATTTTACAAAAATATATGAATCAATATGTGCAATGTGTTATAGTTTGAGCTGTTACCTTCAGTGTGTATAGCTATTTCGGGTAGGCCTAAACATCAATGCAAGAATAGAAAAGTGCTTTCGGTCTTAATAAAGTTTTGTGGGTTTTTTTTAAAAAAGCTTTACAACAGCAATGGAATTGGCTAAAATTAAGAGGGATAGTCAGGTTTATTTGCCCATCTGAGTGGCATGTTTTGAATCGGAAATTTCCCGCATCTCCTTTGAAGACTCTAAGGATGACTTGGTTTGCTATCAGTTCAGTGGCTTTAATAATAGTGCTGGGACTTTAAAGCGACGGTGCTGGATTGTATAGGCTTTAATAGCAACTTTTGGAAGTGGTGATGGGTTTGGGTTGAGCGTGAGCTGTCTGTCAGGGCCCTGAGATCTTGTAAACAAGTTCAGCAGATGTCCTGGTAATCATTTTGCTCCTCATGTTTGTTCCCATTTGCGAAACAAAGAGGGGAAAGGCCAGGAGTGTATTAAACCTGCCGTCAAGGAGTCTTTCAGGCTTTTGCATAGGCATGCATTCTATGTTGTCTGGTTACAACTGTAGGAAACAGTTGTCTGCTGAGAATAAAGGTTGTTACTTTAGGCTGCAGAAAGCCTTCCCATGTTGAAGAATCGCCCCACTTTCCCTTCTTCCATTATCTTTCCTTTTTCATCCTTTAAACTTTATTTGGAGATATTTTTTTTTAAAAAAGACAATGAAAGTACAGAAAAGGGGAGAAGAAAATAAAAAAGAAAAAGAAGAGAGAGAAAAGGAGTTGACAAGACAATATCAATTAAACGCGTTCCCTTATCTTTGCTAACCTGTGGCTGCGGTCACACAGAGCATTAGCCATGCTACAGAGACAGAAGATAGGTGGATTTTCTGGGCACGATCAAAGCGCCACATCTGGGAAGCGTAGAGCTCCCATGGCGAACCCGAGGCTTCCCGCCAAAGATGCGGGGTAAAAAACTAGCACCTCCGAGGTACTAGTTTCCGGAAACCACGGGGCAAAGGCGGGCACCTGATCACGTTTCCGGCGGTAGGTCGTGGCATCCAGCGCTGGCCCAAGTCCGGTCGCTAAAAGTTTTTTTGTTTTAAAGTCTCCATGGGATGCGCACAAGCACCCAACAGCGCATGCACACACTTTGTTTAAAAACAAACAACACAGCCCCCTCCTCTTTTCTGTACCCCCCCCCACTCCTGGCTCGGCATGCTCGAGAGGAACTCTCTGCACCGGGCGGCAGAGGGGGAGGTGCAGGGGGGGCGT
>NW_015169321.1:33461-47069 GCF_001447785.1 Gekko japonicus
CCTTTGTGTTTGTGTCCTTTATAAAATTTATATCTCCGCTACCTGGCATTTCATTTCATGACACACATGGCCCGGCCCAACAAGGTCTCATTTATGTCAGATCTGGCCCTCATAACAAATGAGTTTGACACCCCTGCCTTAGGCAGTAGCATCCCCCTCTTATTATGGACTTGGTTGTTTTAATAAGCACCCCCTTTTGGAGCCCAAGTACCAGGGGATCTGAAACTTTGGGAGTCTCAATGAGAGACCTGGGGTGATTTCGCACTAGAGCTGCCTCACGGCACAGCCACCGTTTGCCCCGACACTATTTGTCAATTTCACACCTGAGGCTGCGGGGCTGCATTTGACCCACGGCTTTGCCCGATTTCATCCGCAGTTTCGTGATCCTCCAAAAACCAGGATCACGAAACTGTGGAGGAAATCGAGCGAAGCCACGAGTCAAAATCCAGCCCCGCAGCTTCGGGTGTGAAATTGACATGTTTGTGTCGGGGCAAATGGTGGCGAGGCAGCTCTAGGCAGCAAAATTGCCCCTGGATTCAGCCCTGACATTGGAAAGTCCCAGGTGTGAAGTAAGGGGGTTGGTGCAAGGGAAGTAGAACAAGTGCCGTCTCCCCCAGCTCAGTCTCATGTTGTTTCTCAGTAGTGAAAGACTTTTCAGTGCTGGAGACATCGCCCACCATCCTGATATACCCCAAAGGTGTCTGCTCAGCCCAAGGCCATTGCTATTTCATTCACCAACTCCCAGTTCCTCTATTTCCTTTCCCCCTCCCCCACAATCAAGAAGGGAGTATGAAGGCTGGCAAGTCAGGAAAGAATCTGCCTGTGGCTGCTCCCTCCCGAATGGATTCAGTGGGGAGGGGAAATCTCAAGTCTAGCCAGAGACCATCTACCCTCTTGATCCTGATACCTTGCCCCAGGTTTTACTCCTTCCCTTGCAGTATCTGAGAAGGCAAAACCCCGAATTAAGTCTTCACGGCACGATAGACTGGGGCTGAGTTCAGACGGGCAGTTTTAAGCGGGAGGGAGTCGTGGCAAAAAAGACCCGGAACAAACTGTTCCGGGTTTTCCCGGTCACCCTTCACTGACTGATAAGGGAGCATATCGGGGAGGAGGCGCAAGGGAGCATTCACACTGTTGGTCCACCCCTGGAGGAGGCAGGGCTGTAAGGCTGAAAAGTACTGAGAAACATTGAGTGATTTCAGCAAAGTACTTTTATTAAGTAGGAACAAGACAAAAGTAAGCCGGCTCGCAGGCCGGCTTATATGCTCAGAAACCCACCACCTAAAACACACCCACTAAGGCCCTATAGGCTATTTACAGTGGCCAAGAGTCCCATAGGCTCTCGGCAGCGGACCTGGCCCTCTGATAGGTGTGGGCTAGGATCCGCTGGACTATTGTTCTCCTGGAAGCGAAGCTCTGCTGTTCGGCCTGACCGCATGGCTCAACGGTCGCGCACGTGGTCATGGCGGAGTACATTACAAAGGTGCAGCTTTCTTTTTGGTAATCTGGAGATATGCGCTTATGCGCATAAGGGCACAAGAAAAATGCAGCTTTCGGCATTCACATTTTGTTGGTGCGGGATGGACACGGGATAATCGTGCTTTCCAGGGTTTGAGACCACTTTCACCTGGTGTCTTTTAAACTCTGGAGGGAAGCGTTACGAGACGGGTTGAGTACAGCTGGGGAACGTCGGACAGATGTGCCTGTGTGAACGGCCCCTTTAATCCGTTTGTGAAACGCTTCTGAAACGTGCCTATATCGGGCCAAACTGCCAGTCTGAACTCGGCCTGGGAGTTCCATGTGGTGCTCTGTGAAGGAAGGGAAGGGAAGGGAAGGAAAAGGAAAAAGAAAAGGAGGAACATGTGAGCCCAAGGATTTCTGTGGCTAGCAGGGCAATCCCAAGCAGAATTCCATCCGTTGGCTTCAATGGACTTAGAAGGGTGTAACCGTTTTGCACAGTTACACTGTTACTCATGTAATTACAAACCCTGGCTTGTAGCTTCTGATGAATCAGAATGTCATTTGCCCACTTACAGCTGGCAAACTCCCAGACATGCCACCCATACCCCATCCACACTTACTGGAGCAGCAAGAGGAAAGGAGAGGAAGCTGTTGCTTGACATGGCAACACCACTTCCTTGTTGAGTGATGCTCTATGAGTTTCTTGGTCATTACCATAGAGATTTGAAAAATCCCTAGAGCATTGTTTGAAGCAGTGTGGTCACTCCAAATGTGACACCCCCACATTGAGCACTCTCTTTTCCCCCCAAGCCCCGCCCCTAAAATCTCCAAGGGGCTCCAGGCTTGCACCAAGCATGCCAGACGGAGAAAATGAGTCCTTGGTAAGAACTAAAAATACGATGTCACTAGTCATGTCCCCCAAAGGCCTTTGAACACGTGCTTCTGCGTGCCCATAAGGAGTTCCTGGCTTTCGTTCCCAGTGGTGGCCCATCGCATCTAATGGAATTCCACTCTGGACAGTCCCCAAGTTTAACGGCAGTGGGCTGTGGAGGCTGCGACTGGAAGGAAGAAGCGCCTTTGCATCTCAAGCATGGTTTGCTTTCCTTCCTCATCCATCATGCTTTAACTCTCCTCTTTCCTTGTCAAACACAATGAAAGCAGAATGACTCACACAGAGCAGGTGTACGGGGCGAAGCCACTTAGTTTTTGTTTTGTGGGGATTTAGGCTTCACTCT
This sequence comes from Gekko japonicus, assembly GCF_001447785.1. Taxonomy (NCBI): domain Eukaryota; kingdom Metazoa; phylum Chordata; class Lepidosauria; order Squamata; family Gekkonidae; genus Gekko; species Gekko japonicus. The sequence continues at coordinate 36,158 of NW_015169321.1, forward strand.
CCCAAAGCGATCACAGAATTAAAAAGAATGAAAGAAAAATAGATCTAGAAAAAAATGAGCTTTTTAGAATCCTTGTTGGTTTGGTCTTTTCCTCCCCCCCCCTTTCCTGAGTGGGGCATATTTTCCATGAGGATGAAACCTTCACATATTTGCAAGTGTTCTTTGGAAGTACCATTACCTGAAGCTCCTCTTTGCCATTTGCTGTGATGCTTAATCCTGAAACAAAGAAACATTGAAGATGTCTATAGTTTGCACGAGTTCTTGTTTAATTTTTTATTATTATTCCACCATTTACTGGCTCAGTTTGTCTTGACCACACCCAGGTTAGATTACTGCAATATGCTCTATGTGGGATTGCCATTAAAGATGGTTTGGGAATGTGAATAATTGTGTGCGTTAAGTGCCATTGAGTTACTTCTGATTCGTAGCAACCCTATGAATTAATGCCCTCCAAATGTCTTATTGTTAATAGCCTTGATATTAATGGTCTGAAAGCCATGGCTTCCTTGATCAACTCAATCCATCTCATGTTGGGTCTTCTTCTTTTCCTGTTGCTTTCAACTTTTCTTAGCATTATTGTCTTTTCCAGTGACACTTGTCTTCTCATAATGTAGGGCTTTTGCGGTAAGAGTTGGCCAGACATGGTTTACCATTGCCTTCTTCTGCTCACTACTTACCAGGGTTAGCCAAAGTGGCACTGTTGTTGTCTACAAAAGGTCTCATTCCAGTGTCACCTTCTGTGAAAGCTATGAGAGCCAGTTTGATGTAGAGAGCTATGATAGCCAGTTTGGTGTGGTGGTTAGGAGTTCATACTCTAAACTTGGAGAACCATTTTTGATTCTCCACTCCTCCTCCACATGAAGCCTGCTGGGTGACCTTGGGTAAGTCACAACTTCTCTCAGAGCTGCTCTCTCAAGAGCATCCTCGAAAGACCTCTCTCAGCCCCACCTAACTCACAGGGTATCTGTTGTGGGGAGGAGGAGGGAAAAAGAGATTGTAAGCTGCTCTGAGACTCTGGGGAAGGGTGGGGTATAAATCCAATCTCCTCCTCCTCCTCCTTCTCATATATGCTCTCTCTAGTGTCAATTTCATATTACATCTCTGTATGTCCACCATAAAACCCTGCAGTTTAAATCTGCAGGGAGATATGCTGGACATACAGAGATGTAATATGAAATTGACCACTAGAGGGAGAAAAACTCACGTGGAAAAGAGAAAAACTGAAGCAATAGGGACACACAATTGATGAAAATGAGAATGCAGAAGAGCCCATGTCCTGGGTTCTTAACTTTGAATCCACCGCTACTTGTTAGGTATGCAACAGTATTAATGAATTGCCCCTCAAGCCACAATTCAAAAATTAGGGCTATCCTTCAAGGATTCTTCTGCCCCATCTGGCTGTCCTCCAATAGAGAAGTACCATTGTTGATGACAACTCTTGTTAGCCAATGTATCCTTAGCTTGTTTCACATGTTTAGTGTAGGAGAACTAAAAAAAAAAGTGGGGCGTTGGTTCTTCTGGTCCTCTACCAGACAAGTTATGGCATCCCACATTCTGCTAGAATTCCTAAACTAGACACTTCCTCCCCCCCCCCCAGCAAGTCACAGCTGACTTATGGACACCCTGTCGAGTTTTCAAGGCAAGAGTCATACAGAGGTGGTTTGCCATTGCCTGCCTCTGTGTTGCAACCCTGGACTTCCTTGGTGGTCCCCCATCCACTTCTAACCAGGATCAACTCTGCTTAGCAGCCAAGATCTGACAAGACCAGGCTAGCTGCATCTAGTCATGCCACTTAAACTATATGGTAAGAAAAAATAATCTGTATGGTATTGGGTTGGATCCAACAAGACTTTTCACCCAGTCTCACCTAATTCCTTCCCTTACTACAGTCCCTATCCCACTTGGTTTTTGTTGTCCATGCAGGTCCCTTGATTCCCCAGTATAACTTTTTTGGTGATCAAGGGGGGTGGGCACTTCCTTTTTTCACCACCAGAAATGCTTGTTGAATCCAACCCCTCGCTTTTATTTTAATATTTCTTGTAGGAAATGTTAAAATCGATGTATGACATGGCAGACCAAGACAGAATGACACCCTAGTGTTGAAGTCAATGGACCTAGAAGGCTGCAGCTCTCCTTTGGACGGCACTGAGAGTCACCCAAAGAATTGCATCCCCCCCCCCTCATTCTTATCCTCCTGAGCATTGAGAAGTGGTGCAAACTCCTCCATAATGAATAGCTTGATGGACACTGGTGAAGAAATAATGAAGGGTATGCACTGAGAAGAATTTCATTAAAATTTCAGACTTGAGCTTTGGGGGAGGGGTAACATTTTACTGTGATTGCTTAATTCCAAGTAAGACATTACCGGTTCAGGATTCAATTTTGTGTGGTTCTGGAGACTTCAAACTTTATATTCAATGGGGGAATGTATATGAGGGTTTGGGGCACTTGTGTATAAAGATAATGACACTGAATTTGCACAGAATCAATTCCTTCCTATAATCTAAAGACTCTGTAATTTTTAAGCAGATTGAACAGAGGAGTTCAATTTTACAGACCCCTGAATTAGGTGATTATCTGAACAGCCACACTTGTGACTTCTGATTCTTAAAATGGCAGTCCAACAACAGTTTAGGACCATCATTCCATTCTGGAGGCTGTCATTCCATTCCCAGAACATTTTGCCTGGGCCCATGGACCATCATTGTTCCCAGGGACCATCACTGCATTCTGGAAGCTGTCATTCCAGGCCCAAGGCAGGCTTCTTGAAATCTTTTCCACATTTTCATTGTAACTTTTATGGGCTGCAATGTATTTCAGTGGAGCCTATAAAAATCAATTGGCATTCCTCGCTCCCATAATATTTATTGTACCTTCAGGGATCTCCTATTGTTTCCAATGGATATTCCTGTCATTCATTTTAGTACATCCTACCATTATGCCCTATTTGTGGGACTTTTTAGAGGGGCTGGAGTGGCCATTTTTCAACCAAATGCCACCAAAATTGCAGCAGAGTGTGTGCTGTCTACTAAAGAACCCCAAAGTTTCAAGCAGATTGGACCAAGGAGATGAATTCTGCAAGCCCCTGAACAAGCTGCCTCTGCTCTCTATTTTCCCAGCCATAACACTCCCTGCCAAAAGCTTCCACCACCCACAAAAAAGGGAGGGAAAGAAAATTGTGGCACTCCGTGGCTTATCTCCAAAGGTGACTGGCTGGAAGTACTCTGTGTTCTTTCCTTGCAAGGATCTGGTTGGAAAGGAGAAACAGCATTGCTCAAGAAACCAGTAGAATCAAAAAAGAACACAATCACTTGCCGTAGATGGCTAGCAGCACTTGACCTCAAAGTATGGATTTCTTTGGGAAGGGTAGTTTTGTTTCACTAAGAATCCCAGATTGCTAATATCTTTACAGAAAATCATGGTGGTAATCCAAAATGGCAATTTCCATGTGTGTTTTCTGCTCAGGAATTTAGTTTCACACACTCCTAAAGTGGTTAATTTTGTTTCATGCTCCTATGCTTTTAACGGATGCTTGGCCATATAACATTATTCAGTGGCCTTGTTTCCCTGAATTCCATTAAAAATATCACTGCCTGATTCCTGTACTACAGAAGGCTGTTAGACCAGCAGGACACTTTTTAATTAAAATAAAATCAGATGACAACCCTAGTGCTGGTCCTTCAAAGTCAATGTTGTCTATTTAGACTGGCAGGGGCTCTCCAGGGTCTCAGGCTGAGGTCTTTAGCATCACCTACTGCCAGGGCTTTTTGTACTGGAGATGCCAGGGATTGAACCAGGACCTTCTGCATGCCAGGCTGATGTGCTACCACTGAGCCACAGCCCCTCCCCTTTTTCTGAATAAACATGCATTGGATTACATATCTGCATAAAAATTGGTATTGCTCCCTGGATTGTCACATGAAAACCAACACAAGAAGCCCCACTGTTCCTAGTGTCCATGCTATGTTAAGAAAGCTGGCATTGTGTATAGAATAACAAAAAAGATCCTAAGTTTGTCTGGCAGCCAGAAATTCTAGCTCTTTTAGTGTTATGAACCACTAGGTGGTGAGCTAGATTTGTTGTTAAGGCAAGAGATGTTTCAGTTTGGTGCCAATTTGGTATAGTGGTTAAGTGCATCTGAGAGAATCAGGTTTGATTCCCTACTCCTCCACTTCCAGCTGCTGGATGACCTTGGGCAAGCCATACTTCTGTCAGAGCTGTCCTTGAAAGGTCAGTTCTTGAAAGAGCTCTCTCAGCCCCACCTGCCTCACAGGGTGTCTGTTGTGGGGAAGGGAGGGGAAAGGAGTTTGTAAGCCACTCTGAGTGAAGGGCAGGGTATAAATCCAATCTCCTCCTCCTCCTCCTTCTTCATGGGAAAGGCTGAAGCGTGGCTTCTTCCTATGCATAGGACAATATAGCAATTTGTCAGAGTGTCAGATTAGGATCTGGAAAAGCCAAGTTCAAATCTCCACTCTGCCTTCAAAGCTTGCTGAGTTAGTCACACCCTCTCAGTCTAATCTACCCCACATGATGGTTGTGAGAATAAGAACTGAAGAGAGGAGAGGTGTCAAGGAAACATGACCTGTGGGTTCCCATGGCAATTGCACACAAGAACCCTGTGGGGCCCCAGGGCAATTGCAGACAAGAACCAAGCTGGTGTTTATAAAATGATATTAAGTTTATTCAAGAAATATTAATGTAGGGAACAAATTATTGCCAACACATTACTCAAAATCCATACAGAAAATAACAAAGCTAGCTTCAACTACCTAACACTGTCCAGAGCAGTGTTAGGTAGCACCAACCTTAGTTTCAATAGGAAGGCCTCAAATAGTGTTTTCTAGGTCTTTAGCAATTGCCGATCATAGCCTCTGCCTACGGTCCATGAAATCCCCAGCTAGCTTACACTCCCGGGCCACCGTTCCAATTATAGCTTTTTTTGGCCCACCTGCTAAGGGAAGACAACATCCAATCAGAACACGTCTCCAAGAGAAACCTCTAGAAGATTATATGTCACCTCTCCCAGTCTCCCCCTCCCATCACAGATCGCAGGTTCCCATGAGAAGTTAATTAACCAACTTCCATCTTTGGCCTTGAAGCTGAGAAGAGGGTTGCAGGCCAGAAGTCCAATTACCAATGCCTGCAGATCAGGTCAGGCCCATCACCGTTCGTGTTAACCCTGTGGTGTGGGATGGTGGGGAAGGTGCTTTGCTTCTGTTATGTATGTGGACTGCCACCAGGGGTCCGCGGCTAAGCAGGAGCTTGGTCCCCAAACACAAAGGGGACCTAGGATCCTAGTCCACCTTGAGTCCACCAACAGCACCCTTGGCGGGAAATTCAAACCCTCCAATCGGGACAGAGGTGTGCTGGGTGGAGTGTATATAGTTGGCCTAGCAGGGCCATTTTTCCTTGTCTTGTGAAGTACAATAAATGCGTCTGAACGCATGTCGTAGTCTGAGTTCTCCATGTGTCGAACCCAGTACTTTTCAGCTTCACAAGAGAAGAATGATGTCTGCTACTTTGTGCCCTTATTGGGGGAGAAACGGTGTCAATGAACTAACTAAATAAAAACAAACAGCATCAAAAGCCCTGCATCAGTCTTCCTGGAATCTGGAGCAGCACAGACGCTGGTCACCTCCATCAGGAGTTAACCGAAGAGGACGCCCTGGGGTAACAACCCCTGGTTTAGAAAACATGGTCAGCTACCAATCTGTCCAAGCACAATGTGGAATTTGAATGATAATCCCTATGTTTGCTCAGGTTCTCAGGGAAAAGTTAAAAAGTTAAAGTCGTTTACGTGGTGTAGCTGCAAAAAGAAAAGGGGGAGGGAAATTCCTGTAATATTCCAGCTCACAATTACAATTGAAATAAGTAATTTCTGCAATAATAACCCATGTAATGCCTCACTCCCAGGCAAGGCAATTTGGAAAACATGAGTATGTCATTACCTGGAGCATTATAATGTTTTTACACCAGCATACTTACATATAAATACTGATATTTAAAACCAAAAAGATATTTATGAGCCAATCAGGAGGACCTCATTATTTTGCAATTTGGTTTGAAAATGAAAACCTAAAGATATTTGGCTGTAAAGGGAAAAGTTAGAAATAAATGAGATAATGTGTTAAAATAATACAATAAAAAGAAGGGTGTATGTATAGTTTCTTCTTTTTTTTCCCCCATTCAGGAAGTCCATGGGGACATTAGCTGCTAGAGAACAAATTATGAGAATTTGTGATTACCAAGTGGCATTATTTTGATGGTATTTTCTGAAGTATCCGATATGATACCTGGAAATGTGGTGAGAATGTATAAGAGGGGCACTGTAGTCCATAAGTAGTACCCATGAAGACTTGTGGGGGGTAAAGAAACCCCATGCTTCCCTGACATGTTTCTGGATCCAGCTTCCCATCACCACCTATGACTCCCCCCCACACACACACCTGTATGGCTTGTTCCTTCAGCACATCAGCTCCCCTCCCCATCTCTGTTTTGGTTTCCACATGGCCTCCTGCCCACATTCTCATCTCTATGCCACAGCATACTGGAGAGGGAGAAGCTAGTGGTGGGGACTGGGGAGAGGCAAACTGGATCCAACTTCCCCTCTGGCCGGTGGGTCTTGTCTGCTAACCCTCCAGTGACTAGCAGGAGAAAGAAAGGAAAGAGAAAACCCCCGCCATTGCTAATAGTGTGACATCACTTTCCGAAAGTGAAAGTGAAGTCACACCTCTCTAGGAATCACCAAAAAACTCTATGGTAAAACCACAGAGTTCCCAGCAATTCCTAGAGAAGTCTGACATCCAGCCACCATGTCCCTGCTCCACCCAGTCTCCCGCTGGTTGCCAAGCCAAGCCTGGCAACTGTAGGGAAAAAGTCAGTTTAGGCCTGTTGGCTCAAGTGGTTAAGATGCTGGACTGCAGGCTGTGGAAGGTCGGTAGTTCAGCAGTTCGAGACCCGGGTGCCGCATGATGGAGTGAGCTCCCGTCTCTAGTTCCAGCTCCTGCCAACCTAGCAGTTCGAAAGCAAGAAATTGCAAGTAGATAAATAGGTACCACTTCGGTGGGAAGGTAATAGTGTTCCGTGCGCCTTGGTGTTTAGTCATGCTGGCCACATGACCACGGAAATGTCTTCGGACAGCGCTGGCTCTTTGGCTTTGAAACGGAGATGAGCATCGCAACCCTAGAGTCGGATTTGACTGGCTTTTGAGCAAGGGAACCTTTACCTTTACAGAGTAACAGAAAGAAAGTGGATAAACAAGTCTCTTCTGCTTCAAGTGCCCTCCCTTAGACAGACAATACCAGTAGGAACTGTAAGGTCCTATCACTCCTGCCCAGCCCACACAACCCCCCCCCCACACACACATACATTCATTGAAACAACCTGAAACTTTTTTTTAAAAAAACACCCCTTTTTAGGCCCATCAAAAGAAATCAGTTCTTAGAATGAAACATTTGTAAGGATATTAAGTGCATGGAATGGAATATATTAAAATAGTGCTGCAATAAGTGCCCCCCTCCATATATGTATTGAGAGGCATCAAAAAACTAAGTTCAGATGTAACTATGGACCTCGAAAGCCAGGGACACTTCAAATTATGCATATGCTCATGAAATTACATATTAATTCTCTTTCTTCCCGGTAAATCCAAATGTATTGTGACTACAGAATGATTCTGAGGGATTAGCTCTGCCCTGGCTATTGCTTGTATAACACGCTTTCCCCTTTCATTTGTCTTCTTTTCTGCCCTGCTTGGAGGAGATATGTAAAGCAAGGATGAGCACTGAATAGCTCCCTTCAGATCTTATTCTAATGGCACTCGGTTAGAGATATTACCCAGAATGTTTAACTTTACCTTGAATTTCCCCAGTGTCAGCAGAAGTTAGACCATCCTTTTTCCGGTCATGTTCTAAACAGCCTTTTTAAAACATTTCAACAGAATGGCTATTTGAGGGTGTCACGGCTCAGTGGGGTGTCACCTGACGCTGCCACCACTCTGGTTCCAAACTCCTCTGAGAAGGCCCAGAGCACCCTCCCAGGCCTTTCAGACCTCCATTTTAGCCGAAGAATAGGCATGAGGACCAGGCAGAGTGAACAATGAAAATAATTTATTTTACAGGAGGTCAAACAAACAAGGTGCAGAATAATAACAGTAAGTGGGTGAAAAGAAAAGAAATCAAATGCCCTAACGCATCTAAATATATACTGTCCCTAGCTCACTATCTCAAGTGGCCTTAGACTACTCACCCTTCCCTCAGGATGAGGGTGTCTTCCCCACAGCAGCCTCAGTCCCTTCTGGCCTTGTCCCCTGGGAGGAAGAACAGCTTTCCCTGTTGTACCAGTTCTTTTATTCCCCAGTCCTCTTCTCCCCTATTGGTCAAAAGTGGTGCCAAAACTTCCCAAGGCCTTCTGGGATTTGTAGGCCCAGCCTCCTCCCACTGCTAGCCAGGCTCCCTAGGCCTGCTAGGCCGTGCTTGCACAGCCCAGATCATGACAGAGGTATATTCAGAATGCCAGATGAAAGATGGTGTAGCGAGCTAAATTCAGGCTGATTTTATGTGGTAGGGTGAAGACACATAATAAGGGGGGACCCTTTCAAAAAGGGAAGGCAGAATTTCAGGGGAAAGGAGGAAAGATTCAGCCAGGTCTGAAAAGCGTATTTTCAAAAGTGTATTTAAAAAAAAAAAAACTGACAATCCTCCCCCCCCCACTTATCTAGGACATATTTATCCCTCAGAACGACTCCCTGTTCTCCATTTTCAGACTGACAACAATAAGGATACCATCCCTGCCCCAGCCCCCTTTTAAAAAGGCTGTTGGGCCAATGGCATGATGGTACTACTGGGAAAAGATGTGACATGAAGTGTCATAAAGCCTCTCTTGGAATCGCTGTAAAAAGTCTATGTTTTTATCATATTTTGGCAATTCCTAGAGTGGCACAATATCACTTCGGAGTTTTTCCCAGATGCAACACCATGCTGCCCCTGCTGGCCACCCCCCATGTCCTTTCTCCCTGGGTCTCCAGCTGGTTGCTAAGCCAGCCCAGGCAACCCTACACAACAACCCTGCAAGGCAGGTAAGGCTATGTGACGGACCAAGGCTACGCAGTGAGAACTGAGACAGTGTGGGGATTTGAACTTGGGTCTGTCTCCCAGATTATAGGCTCCCAAGACCTATGAAAACAATAGGAAAGAAAATGTGCTAAGACAGGGGTCTTTTATTGCAAAGATATTTGTGCATTTGGCATGCATCTGTGGGACGTACGTACCAAGACATCTGGGAGCTGCTACCTGGCGGTTCATCTTTGTGATACAACCACATGGACTGGACCAATCCTACAGGGTATCTGACTGCCACTCTGCTGTGAGGAAGGGTGCTAAGTAAGCAGGAAAGACCTTTTGTGGGGTAGCTCCAGAAGGAAAATTCTATTTTGCATGGGATTGCCAACCTGCAGGTAGGGCGGAGATCAGTTCCCCTGGAGAAAATAGCAGCTTTGGAGGGTGGACTCTATGGCATTACACCCCGCCAGGGCCCTCCTGTCCTTGAGGTCCAACCCCAGCTCTTCGGGAATTTCCCAACCCAAAATCATCAACCCTACTGCGGCACCATGTGTGTTTGGCCAGAGACAGGAATATCCTAGATTTGAAAAGGAAACCTCATATTATGGGGTAGGGACCAGCTACCAGGGGCCTTGTTTCGTGTAGTGGTTAAGTGCGTGGACTCTAATCTGGGAGAACCAGGTTTGATTCCCCACTCCTCCACTCGCAGCTGCTGGATGACCTTGGGCAAGTCATAGTTCTGTCAGAGCTGTCCTTGGAAAAAGAGCAGTTACTCTCAGAGTTCTCTCAGCCGCACCTACCTCACAGGGTGTCTGTTGTGGGGAGGGGAAGGGGAAGGAGATTGTAAGCCGCTCTGAGACTCAAAGTGAAGGGTGGGGTATAAATCCAATCTCCTCCTCCTCCTCCTCTTCTTCTTCCTCATCGTCATCATCATCACTTGGCACTTAGAGAATGAACTTGATATTTGCTTTATGGACTATATTTATTGCTACACACAATGGACTGTGCACACACACACAGGCTCAGAGAACTGTACATTTTAAGTCACCTGTTGTGATGTAACACATAGAAGGTGCCTGCACAAGCCTTACACGTGTAAATACGGTTTTAGCTACACAGTTACCAGCCTGGTGAAGAAGCACACACCTCCATTATTGTGAGCAGTAAGAAACAACAACTTGAGCAGAGACAGCCCCCATTGCAGAAATAGTTGTAGTCAGGTACTACCCATCACTGCTTTGTTCCTGCATTGGCATTTCCTGCCAAACGGACATTTGGTTCACAATGAGAATGGCCGGCTTCATCAACACTTCAGTGGAGCATCTTGACGCCAAGGTTTTCAAACCTGCCCAGATGCCATTCTTTGAGTAAGGTATTAGATTACAATAGTGGCCACTCCTTATGGGTAACCTCCCACTCCTATAGCCAACCAATAGGATTGTTTTGGGGATAGACTAACAGGTAGGTAGGTCCACAGGTTGGAACAGTTACCACCCACCTAATGGACCCAATATAAAAGGTAAGGACCATTCACCTGACTCTTCCTAGCTAGCAACCCCCGCAACAACCCTTGTCTGATTTTTATTCCTCTTGAGTCCCACTTGCTATCCCCAAACCCTTGCCTCTACTTTGATCTCTTGATCTGCAGTCAAGAGACCCACACGTTCTGGCTGGTTCTGGTCGTGTGTGAACTCCCTTTAGTTTCTATTTCTCCCCATCCATTCTTCATTGGAACATCCAACCTGCAAGACAGATAAGTACAAGTGGAGACCCGCAAGAAACTTGCGGAATGGTTATCCTATTCCTCACACCTTTGCTTCCTCCTGTCTCCCTCTACCTCTCTCACACTCTTT
>NW_015169321.1:47435-59514 GCF_001447785.1 Gekko japonicus
GGCCTAGGATTGGCAACCTCTAAGTGGGGCCTGAAGGAACCCCCCCCCCAGACTTACAACTGAACTCAAGGCAGCAGAGATCTGTCTCCCTGGAGAAAATGACTGCTTTAGAAGGTGGACTCTGTGGCATTATACCCAGCTGAGGCCTCTCCCTTCCTCAATCAAAACCTCTAGGGACTCCCCAGGCCAGGCCCCAAGGCTCCCTCCCTCCCTGAAAAGCCAAAGGAGGCCTGGAAAAGGGCCCTTCCCCCACACCCTTTGACTCACAGAGCCGGTTAGAAGCCTCTTCCCCCCCCCACCCTGAACGTTCTAACCTCTCTCACACAGTTGGTGTCTGAAGCAGATCCCTGCAGAGGCCATTTCAAAAGGTTTTGGGGGGAATTCAGCCATCCCTGGAGGGATTTTCTTAGTTTTTGCATTTTTCTGCAGATACAGGAAGTCTACTGAGTATGTAGGAGAAGCTTCTGGGCCAGAGGGAGCTTCCTTTTACTGGGACTAAGTATCCGCATGGCACCATCTGTTGGAGATTAGATATATAGATTGCCCATCATCACCCCCACCTGCTAATGCAATTGTGCTTATTTTAATACTGTATTTCTAAGAAACTTGATTGAATGTGTGAGTGCATCAGTATTGTTTGTATGAGATTTATTTTCCTTAAGTAAAAGACATTTATTTTAACAACAACAGCCTTGGTATCCTTCTCTGGTAACCCTTTTGGGAACAGGACCTTGGTATAGTTGGCAAGGACCCATTTATAAATTGCCAATTGCTGTAAATAAAGCAATTCGGCTAACATTGGCATCAACTTGAGTCCATTCCTTATCCATTGTTGCTCCCACTTTGTTGAATAGACTCCTGTGATGTGGTCAGCGGGCTCTTTACAAATGTGCAGGTGGTGCTGCAAGGCCATTTTGGGGTTTTTAGGGCTTTTAATGGGGCATAGATAGCAGACATCTTGGGAGAAAGGTTTTTTGGGTGGGGACATTTTTTGTGTTTTAATTTGTGATGTTTTAATAGTGAGTCAGTGACTTACAAACCACCTGGAGCCATGAGGAAAGGTGGAGTATAGTATTTTAATTGATAAGTAAATGAGCCAACAGCAGCTCCAATTGAATGAAACTAAAAAATTGTTGGAGCAAACAGCTGAGAAGATGAAGGAAATGGATACCAAATCAAAAAAGGTTAAAAAAAGGGTGCAGTCATTGGAAAAGAAACAAGTTTCTTCTGAATCTCAGCTATTGCAGATACAAATGGAGAAAGCCAACTTCGTTCTTCGATTCCAAGGAGTCCCTGAGACTAAAGACGAGAATCTAAAACAAACGTTGAGTGAGGCGTTGGGTCCAATTGCAGACTTAAAAGCGGAATATCTTACAAGCAAAATTGATGTGGTTTATACAGCCTATTCCGTATACATCAAAAAGAATAATTTGCCTGGAGAGATAGTGGTAAGATTCTCAAAGAGACATGTGAGGGATCAAATTCTGAAAGCAACATCAGGAGTACCCCTGAAAATTGGAAACAACATCATCAAGATTTTAAAAGATATCCCATTTGAAATAAGGAAGAAGAGGAAGGAATATAAAGACTTGATCATGTTTTTACAAACAAACAGCATTCCTTATAGATGGTTGGTTCCCAAATGTGTCCTTTTCAAACTTAAGGATAAAAAAGAAAAACTTATTACCTTACTCCTCTCGGCAGCCAAAACGTCCATAGCTTCAACTTGGAATAGTCAATCTCCTCCTTCCCTACCTTTATGGTTCTCAAACATTTGGAATCACCTAATCATGGACAAGATAACGGACTCCTCCTTGTCAACATACAAGTATGATGCCTTTTATAACAGATGGTACCCTATTCTTGGGAAATTAGAGTATATTTTTGGTCAGATAAAGAGAACTCAACAAGATCATTATTATACCTTTATTTGTAAAGATTGGGGTTTGTGATCAATTTGATATAATCGATTGTTATTCTCTCTTAATGCTACCAAAAGTTTCGAGAGTCTAGTATGTAGTGAATTCATATACTGTAATAATATTGCTGTTTTTTATGGTCTTATTGTTGATGGTTGATTGTTATTATGTTATAATCTGTGTTATTTCAATAAAAGACTTTAAAAAAAGAAGAAGAAAAAAGAAAAAATGACTTTGTTTTCAGAGCGCGGGAGTTTCTGAGACTGCAACTGGGAAAGTCTGGTGAGGATGGCAAAGAAGATGGAGACAGTAAACTTAGCGATATAGCTACTTCCTCTAACTCTACTTCTGACAAGGACTCTGCTTCCGAGAAGGGGGCAGCGGCCCCCAAACGTGCTTACCAACTGAGGATTAAAAAGGATAAAATAAAATGAAGGCTGAAGAACTCTGAATTGTGCCTTATAAGCATTTATCAAATGTTGATGCTCTTGTGATTTTCTTTGAACAGTGAAACTAATAACTATAAAGATAAATAATATAGCTTAAACAACCATGTTCAATGTAATGATAGCATTGCAGACTAAAACTGATACAAGCTGTTGTAATGATCTCCTATACTTGGGTTTTTAGTGGTTTTCTTTTCTTTCTCCCTTAGTTGTAGTTTCCCCCTCCCTTTTTTCACTGTAGTTTATAGAAAATGCAATAAAAAATCCCCTTCGGGGGGCCAAAAAAAAAGATAAGTAAATGAGCCATGAACAAAGAAAATATACCTTATCTCTGAAATTACATTAAATGACCATACCGTGGTAATAGGAGTGCAGTCTAGGTCTGTTCTCCCCTGAAAATTCAAGCCCCCCAATACTGTGTCCATCCACACTCACATACAGGATGCTTCAATCCTGCACATACTTGGAAGGAAGTAGTGAGTCCCTAAATTTTGCCACTGGGATATGCATGGCATTTTTTAAAAACTCCTAGAGCTTATACGCAAGGCTAAGATATTCAGTGTGTCATGCAGGGCTGTGTAGTGGTCTGATGAGCTGGTTTTAAGCTCTGGATATGATGCCTCGCTCCAGATCTCCCCTAGTTCTCACCACAGTTTATTGTTCCCCGCTTCCCTTTTACGTGGTGCTCAGAACTATGAATTTCATTGTGCATAAGTTAGGGAAGAATAGATTTCATTTCCTTATAAAACTGTAAAGCAAAAATACACTCTAGTGATTGTTGTCATGTTTAAGCTGTTAGTCATAAGCCTTGGAAGACAAATTACTTTCCAGAGCACTTTCTGGAACAGGAAAAAAAATACTGAAGGCTCCTGGTTGTATTTCTTCTTTAGTACTGGGAAGAACAAAGCAGTACAACTCACCCAAAGGGACTTAACTACTACCCTTTTATCTTAAAGGGCCAGAGGAAAGTTATAGTTGAATTAGGACTGCATTGTCCCTTGCATGTTTATAGGGGTTAACAAATTGAGAGGGAGGTGGCAGCCATATGACATCAACCTAAAGACTGACATATTTTCCTCCTCCCCGCACCGTTCATCCCTTGCAAGGGTCTCCTAGCCTCCCGCTGCCTTCTCCTATATGAACCTGCTCACCCAGTATGGTCATCTTTGGAGGCTTTGCTTTGGGTGCCTCTGCCATCTGAGTCTAGAGATGGTGGCAACATGAGAAAGGGCTGACTTGGCTGTGATGCCCAAACTTTGGAACTCCCTCCCCAGGGAGATTCATCTCTCTCTGTGTCTCTCTCAATCAGTATTTTGTACCAGCGGGTGAAGACTTTTTTTTTTTGGTCTCATTTGGCATATCCCCAATAACTATTATTGGCCCTCCTCCCTGGTTTTGGTGTTGTGTGTTTATCTGTTTATATATTTCTATTAAATTGTTGCATACATTATTATAAATGCTATGCTGATCATTCATGATTGGATTGGCTTGTCCGTACAGGGTAATCCAGTAGTGAATAGTTGGTATGGCACAATGATTGCATTGAGAGCCAGTTTGGTGTAGTGGTTAAGTGCGCAGACTCTAATCTGGGAGAACCGGGTTTGATTCCCCACTCCTCCACTTGCACCTGGCTGGACGACCTTGGGCAAGCCATAGTTCTGATAAGAGCTGTCCTTGAAAAAGAGCAGTTTCTGTCAAGAGCTCTCTCAGCTCCACTTACCTCACAGGGTGTCTGTTGTGGGGAGGGGAAAGGAAAGGAGTTTGTAAGCCACTCTGAGACACCTTTGGGTAGTGAAGGGCGGGGTATAAATCCAATCTCTTCTTCTTCTTATGATATCCAATGATCATGGATGCAACCATCGATGAGGTGTCAATACATTCAGAAGCAAAAAACAACCACCACAGAATTGGAACTATTTCTTCCTTGGAACATAGAGTTACCAGCTCTGGATTGGGAAATACCTGGAGATTTTGGGGGGGGGGAGCTTGGGGAGGGTGGTGTTTAGGGAGGGGAGGAGAGGGACCTCAGCAGGGTATAATGCCATTCAGTCTACCCTCCAAAGCAGCCATTTTCTTCAAGGAAACTTATCTTGGTCATCGGGAGATCAACTGTAAAAACGGGAGATCTCCAGGTGCCACCTTGTGGTTGGCAACCCGACTGGAATGACGAGAGGCCAGGAAACTTTACATTACCGATGTGAAAGCAAATCACACAGAATCGCCACCTTTTCAGGTTTTCAGTTCAAATTTCGTTGTCTGGAGAGCCTGAACTCAAACTTTACTCTCCAAATCCATTCTGCGTGAAGCTGAATGAAGGTTGTACAAAATGTTCTCGTTATTTATTTATTTGCAAGTCACCCATCAAGTATTAGTCACTGAGTGGCTAATGCTCCCACATGACAGATGCTGTCAATCACTGTGACCACATAGCAGCTGTCAATTATCGGTTGCTTCCTGCAAGCATTTGACAGGAGCTAGCAGCTGCAGCACGGCTGACAGGTACACAGTCTTCAGATGTGAAATGCTAATGCTGAATACTAATCAGCAGATAGTCAGACCATAACGCATATTTTGCCATCAAACCTCTCTGAAGGAGAATTTTGAGAACAGGATGGAATAAAAATTTGTTTTGTAACTTTCGGATATACACACACGCACATATATAGTTACATAACGGGTTATGCTGACTACATTTGCATTATCTAATGGCTAGGAGGCAACGTTAAAGGATTCCGTTTTTATATACAGCTAGGAAGAACATTAATTTTACCTAATTTACATTACTGATATATTGTAGTCTTCAGCATTCTCATGTAGAATCAAACCACAAAACACTCAGACAATAACCTCAACAATTGTTTGAAGATAACGCCATTTCCCCCTACAGCAACTTAAGGGTAACCCATTTATAGAAATAAGAGGTGGATTCTGAGACCACAATTTGTACTTCTGAGTTAATGCTTCCCCATATCACCCACCTGAGAAAGAAAGGGACAAAACCATGAAAGGCTGGTCAGTTTACCAGATACCACTAATGGTATCTCATAATTCCAAGGGAGCTTAAGCTAAAGTCTGGGTGTGCACATGAAAAGCTTAAGCCAAAGTCTAGGTGTACACCTGAAAAGCCAGCATGGTGTAGTGGCTAAGAGCAGCAGAATCCAATCTGGAGAACCAGGTTTGATTCTCCACCCCTCCTCCACATGAGGCCTGTTGGATGACCTTGGGCCAGTCACTGTTCTCTCTGAACTTTCTCAGCCTATTATAGGGAAAGGAAGCGAAGGTGACTGTAATGTGCTTTGAGACCCTTCAAGGTAGAGAAAGGAGTATAAAAACCTCTTCTTCTCTCTCTGAGGTCTACTCGTAGTAGTCATAAGGTGTACTAGCTACACAATGTCTTCCACAGCCTGCTTCAGAGGTGACCTCATTTTGAAAGTGTTGTTTTTGACCTGGTGCAAGGATCACCTAACCGCTGGGTGATCAGCCATCCTATCCAGTCAGTGATCTCAGCCAAAGTAGTCTTGTGCCAGTGTGGGAGAATTCACCTCAAGGAAAACATATAGCAATATGCCCACAGTAGCTTCTTCTTCCATCAAAAATCAAAGGAGACAGTAAATACGTTTGCAGCAATAGCTATTTTTGCTTCACAAAAATCATCAGCAACTGTCATATTCTCAGATTTTATAGTGAGGATCTAGCTCCAAACTAATATTGATCAGGTGTGTGTTCACATTATTTTCCTAGTATAGTGTGGAAGACAAAAGTGTATTTTCTTCATTTGACAGTTGAGGCAAACGGTAAAAACATCACAGTTTATTCATTTAAAACATTTATTAGCTGCTTTTCTACCTTACAGGACTCAAGGCAGCTTGCAATGTAAATAAGACAAGAATTATTATTATTATTTAAAAAAGGGTACACACATAAAAGACTACAATTTAAAATTTCAGTGAGGACTGCCAGTAAAAGTTTGTTGTTGTTGTTCAGTTGCACAGTCGAGTCCGACTCTTTGTGACCCCATGGACCAGCTCCCGCCAGGCCTTCCGGTCTTCCACCGTCCTCTGAAGTTTGCTCAACTTCATGTTCGTTGCATCGATGACACTGTCTAACCATCAGTAAAAGTTAGTCAAATGCTATCTTAGATAATTCTAAACTGGAGAAGACCCTTATGCTGGGGAAGATTGAAGGTCAAAGAAGACAGGGACGGCAAAGGATGAGATGGTTAGACAGTGTCATAGATGCAACGAACATGAAATTGAGCAAACTTCAGAGGACGGCAGAAGACAGGAGGGCCTGGCGGGATCTGGTCCATGGGGTCGCGAAGAGTCGGACTCGACTGTGCGACTGAACAACAACAACAAAATCTTAGATAAAATTGCCTTCAATTGCTTCCTGAAGATCAAAAGTGAAGGGGGCCAGGCACACCTCCCTGGTGAGGTTGTTCCATAATCATGGGGCTGACACCAAAAAGACCCTCTCTTGTATGTCCACCAGATGAGCTGCTTTGACTGGTGGGACCGTCAGGAGGGCCTCTCCCTGTGATCGTAATTCCTGGCCAGGAACATACGGGAGAAGGCGGTCCTTCTGATGCCCTAGTCAGTCAGTCAGCCAGCCTTTATTGGCATAAAACAATACCTTAAAAGAGGATTACTATAAAAAATATACATATAAAACCATATAAAACCATACATATAAAACCATACATATAAAACCAAGTATTTTGCAAACTACATAATATTTCATAATGTTACCTAAAACAATTTGTTACAAAGTGTTGCTCATTTTGATAGTTTTTCCTGATGGAGCTTTATAGCTGACTGTAAAAACATGGTTACCTTCACTGATATTTCAATAGTGGACTCATTCAGAAGGCGGTGCACTTTTAAAGCATCAGGAAGGTCCATCATGTTGGCTAAAATAGGGTTTAACTATCTAGACCTATACAAGTCTGGATACCCTAGTCCTAAGCCATGTAGGGCTTTAAAGGACACAAAACTAACACCTTGAATTGGCCTCAGGAGCAGATTGGCAGCCCGTGTAATTGCTGTCGTATCAAGGTCACATGCTCCTAGTAACTGGTGGCAACAAACAGTCTAGCCACAGCATTCTACACGAGCTGCAGCTTCTGAACGCTCTTCAGGGGTCGACTCAAGTAGAGTCATTGCAATAGTCCCGTCTAGATGTAATGAAGGCATGGATCACTGTGGCTAGATCAGGCGGAACCAAAAATGGGCTGATGCACCAGTCCAACTCACCATAGCCACCTGGTTTTCTAAGGTGATTGCTGTGCCAATTAGCATTCCCAAACATTCCCCCATCTGGTGCCCAACAGAGGTCAACAACCAAAGCAGTCAAAGCAGTCTCTGTTCCAAATCCCAGCCTGAAGCCAGATTGCTCCTAAAAATCAGTCTCTTCCAAGAATCTCTGGATCTGAGAAGCAACAACATTAATTAATTAATTAATTAGAGCCTGCCTTATTAGGAAGAGTCCTCTCTACTGCCAAATGACCTCTCTTTGCTGTCTTGCTGCTCCTCTTGGCAAGCATGCAAAGAGAGGCCGAAGCGTGGTGACCTTATTCTCTATCCACGTCCACTAACAACAGGTCCTTCCAAGACGTTTTTCCAAAGGTAGCTCTGTAGTGGGCTTGGTACCCAGCTAATGCTGTGGAATCTGCATAATTTGAGTTTACGAAATCTCTCTCTGGAATCCAACAATCTGCCCCTCCCCCCTTTTTAGGAATCTGGAGTCTGCTTCAAATCAATTCCACTTTGATCAAAAGAGAAAAGGGGGCCAGGGGAGGAGGGTCTGCCAGATTTCAGAATTTTACTCTGTAGATGCTCAGAGGCAAGCAATGTCTTCCCAAACCTTCCGACCTTCATCCTAGACCACCCCCCTTTGATGTGTAGCATTTTTTGTTTTAAAAAAACCATCCCTGCAAGGGTTGAAGTCACAAGAGGGTGCACTGAGAGGTAACAGAAACAAGATATATATATATTTCTTTCAAAAGAGAAGAGAATAAGAGGCCTCATGTTCCCTCTAAGCTGTGGAATCTTGTGAGCAAAAATTCTACTTTGTGAGCTCCTGGCATTCAAGTGGCGAGCGAGCAATTTGGCTGCTGCATAAATTAGTTTGCTCTGGAGCCATCCTTCCTATTTATTTAAAATTTTTATTTGTTTTGTCATTTAACAAGTAACATGTAAATCCAATACAATGAAAAAAATTAATTAATCCTTTACATATTAAGGTAATATCAAGAGTCCGAACAATTCACAAGTATTTTTAAACAAGTTAACAAACTAAAGTTAACGCAGAACTTTTCGAGGCATCAGAAAGCCCACGACGTTCAGTTATTTATGAACCTGTATACATGTACCCGCCATGTATGAAAGAAACATACTCAAGGGAACAGAGAAGCAATCCAATAATGAGTACTATATCGCAAGAACATTTACATCCATCTCTGCATTTGTTGCCAGGAAGAAGGCAAAAAATCTTCTGATGCTAGGAATTCTAAAATAGGGGTCCATTTTTCCATTATGCATCTATCTACTGGTTTCAAGGCTGTTCTATTTAATTTGCTGGTGACAGAATCCATGAGGAATTGATCCCACATTTTTTTGTACCACACGTTCAGATTTGGAGGATTTGGATCTTTCCATGGAGCCATCCTTCCTGAGCTAAGACAAAAATCTGTGAGCTGGAGGCTAAAAAATCTGTGAGCTAGCTCACACTAACTCAGTTTAGAGGGAACACTGCTCAGTGGCAATATCTAAAAAAGAAAAGTGAATTTCTGAAAAAGACATTCCACTTCCCATAACAATGCTAGAGCCAGCAGATGAGGTTCTGTGATGCTCCTCGTGGTCCTGATCCATGAGCTGAAGACCACCAGAATAGGGGCTATGCTAGAGAAGAAGTAGCCAAGGGGGGGGGCAAAGGGGGAGGGAGTGTTACAAACAGCCGTCTTCTGCCTACGAACAGTACAATCCTAAAAAGACTTACACCCTTCCAAATCCACCAAAGTCGGTGCTTTCAGGGCTGTTACTCTTCTTCAGATTGCATCGCATGTGTCCTAAGCAAATACTCCTTCCTTCACTGATTTGCCTGTTGGAGGCAAACACAGTAATGATTATTCAGTGTTTCCTGCTTATTCTCTACATTTGGAGTTCGCTACAATCTTCATTCTCAATCCCCGCCTTGCCTCAAATCATAACATGTTCTGTGCTCATAAAACTTTTTGGTCCTAGGAGGAGAATCAGAAAGAACTACCTGCCTTTATCGTATTTAACGCTGTCGAGAGATTGCTGCTGCTTCCAAGACGGCATTTTTTTCTTTCCCTCCTTTTGGCATAACTCCCTATTGAAGTTACAATTGCATTAAGTACACACGTTTTTTTTTTAAAATGTTTAGTTCATAGACTTTGCAAGGCTAGTTCACTGGAATTTATTGCAAGTTAATTCTCCTTATCTTCTAGGGAAACATATTGCTGAGTTCACCTCTTTGTGTGGCCTCTTATTTACAACCGCCTACAATTTTGCTGTCCTCCCTCTCAGTAACTGGATTTCTACTTGTTAAGGCGTTGCTGGATCCATGTGGTTATTCTCAGAGAATGTGGGTAACACTTTCTGTAGAGAAAAAAAAAGTCAGTTGCCTTGAATAAGATAGGGATTAGGGTTGGGAAATACCTGGAGAATTTGAGGGTGGGGTTTGGGGAAGGAAGGAATCTCAGCAGGGTACAACGCCATAGACTCCACCCTCCAAAGCAGCCATTTTCTCCAGGGGAACTGATTTCTATTGCCTGGAGATCAGTTGTAATTGCAGGTCTCCAGGCCCCACCTGGAGGATGGCAACCCTAATAGGAACATGGAGGAAAATGAGGTCTGCTCAGAAGCCATTCAATTTTGCCACTGACTTCCATCTGTCAAGGTTTCGGTTTCGCTTCTCTTCGTTTTGCTTCACTGCTTATCTTGCCATGTATTGGGGGGAGGGAATTAATGAGGGGAGAGTGTGTGGGTTGAGTGCTTGCCTGTAGTAGCCATAACCATTTCTCAAGTTGCACCTCTTGGCTTGTTCTCATGGGATTCGGACTTGGAGACTCTTTTGCCAGGCTAGGATATCTAGTATATCTGTCAGTTTTGTCATAGTAATATTAGGGGCTGAATGCTAACGTATGAATGGGGTGTGGGGTGCATTGGATTTGACCTACAACCTCTGAATTTCGTGCACTTTCCTCAGTCCTGACAAAGATCCAGTTCCTGTAGGAAGCATATCTCTAATAATGCATCACTGCCAAAAGTGTTGTGGAGAGTGTCTTCACTAGCAGTCCCATATCCTATTTTGCCAAGCTGAGATAGAGGGATCCCTACTATCCTTCCAGTGGCAAAAGTCAGGTTCTGCAATGCTAAGACCACGGCCACACAACCCGGAAAATCTACAGCAACTACTGTTTGTAGCTGTTTGACTCAGATGTGGCCAGGTTGCTGATGGGAATCCCGATTCGGGAGCACATCCATCCTGTGCTAAAGATGCTGCACTGGCTGCCTATAGCATACCGGGTTCGCTTCAAGGTGCTGGTTCTTACCTTTAAAGGCCTTTATGGACAGGGACCTGCATACCTGAGGGACCACCTTTCCCCATATGTACTCCAGAGGATGCTGCAATTAGGGATCCAGAATCAGCTGGCTATCCCGAGCTTCAAGAAGGCCAGACTGGTGGTGACCCGGGCCAGGGCTTTTTCAGTGGCGGCTCCAGTCTGGTGGAATGAGCTCCCAGAAGAGATCAGGGCCCTGTGGGACCTCTCACAGTTTATTTATTTATTTATTTATTTGATTTTTATCCCACCCTCCCGCCGGAGCGGCTCTGTAAAACAGAGTTCTTCCGCGAGGCCTTCGGAGCTGCCACCACTAACACCTCTTTTTGTTGTTCAGTCGCACAGTCGAGTCTAACTCTTTGCGACCCCATGGACCAGATCATGCCAGGCCCTCCTGTCTTCCACTGTTCTCTGGCTCAATTTCATGTTCGTTGCATCTATGACACTGTCTAACCTTCTCATCCTTTGCCGTCCCCGTCTTCTTTGGCCTTCAATCTTTCCCAGCATCAGGGTCTTCTCCAGTGAGGGCTCCCTTCTCATTTGGTGGCCAAAGTATTTGATCTTCAGTTTCATTATCTGGCCTTTCAGGGAACAGTCAGGGTTGATTTCTTTTAGGATTGACTGATTTGATCTTCTTGCAGTCCAAGGAACTCTCAAGAGTCTTCTCCAGCACCAAAGTTCAAAAGAATCTATTCTTCGGCACTCGGCCTTCCTTATAGTCCAACTCTCGCAGCCATACAGGACTACTGGGAATACCATTGCTTTGACCATGAGGACTTTTGTTGGCAGGGTGATGTCTCTACTTTTTATCATGCTGTTTAGGTTCGCCATCGCTTTCCTCCCAAGTAGCAGGCGTCTTGTTTAATTAGAAGCCCGTCAAAAACCTTGGCAGAAAAAGCCAAGTGTCTGGAGTGATTTCTGAGATAAAAAGGGTTCACTTCAAAGCCATTTGTTGCCAGGTCAGGCTGTCCTCCCTGGCTCGTTCCCGCGCTCTTTAGCGCCTCAAGGCCATTTTGAACATGAGGCCTTCACCAAAGCCCCAGGCTCGTCCTACAGATTCCAGTTCAACAGGGTTATAGTCAGGAATATGGAGGGGGAAAACCCAGAAGGGAGCTAATGTCACCGAATTC
>NW_015169321.1:60022-63910 GCF_001447785.1 Gekko japonicus
ATACCATCACCTCCACTAGTTTTGTTGTTAGTAATGTTTTCTAAGGCCCATTTAACTTCACATTCCAGGATGTCTGGCTCAAGGTCAGTGATTATACCGTCGTGTTTGTCAAGGACATTGAGGTCTTTCTTGTATAGTTCTTCTGTGTATTCTTGCCATCTTTTCCTAATCTCTTCTGCTTCTGTTAGGTCCCTACCGTTTTTGTCCTTTATCATGGCCAGCTTTGCATGGAACGCTCCCTTGATTTCTCCAATTTTCTTGAAGAGATCTCTAGTCCTTCCCATTCTATTGTTTTCTTCTATTACTTTGCACTGTTCATTCAGGAAGGCCTCCTTATCTCTCCTTGCTGTTCTCTGGAAATCTGCGTTCAGTTGGGTAAATCTTTCCTTTTCGCCTTTGCCTTTCGCTTTCCTTCTTTCCTCTGCTATTTGTAAAGCCTCATCAGAAAGCCATTTTGCTTTCTTGCATTTCTTTTTCTTTGGTATGGTGGTGATTGCTGCCTCCTGTACGATGTCACGAACCTCTGTCCATAGTTCTTCAGGCACTCTATCTATCAAATCCAGACCCTTGAATCTATTCTTCACCTCTACTGTATATTCATCAGGGATGCGATCTAGGTCAAACCTGAATGGCCTCGTGGTTTTCCCAATTTTCTTCAGTTTAAGTCTGAATTTTGCAATGAGTAGCTCGTGATCTGAGCCACAGTCAGCTCCAGGTCTTGTTTTTACTGACTGGATAGAGCTTCTCCATCTTTGACTGCAAATTATATAGTCAATCTGATTTCGGTGTTGCCCATCTGGTGATGTCCATGTGTAGAGTCGCCTCTTAGGTTGTTGGAAAAGGGTGTTCGCTATGACCAGTGTGTTCTCTTGACAAAACTCTGTTAACCTTTGCCCTGCTTCATTTTGCTTTCCAAGGCCAAACTTGTCTGTTATTCCAGTTACCTTTTGACTTCCTACTTTAGCATTCCAGTCCCCTATGATGATGAGGACATCATTTTTTGGTGTTAGGTCTAGGAGGTGTTGTAGGTCTTCATAGAACCGGTCCACTTCAGCCTCTTCTGCATCAGTGGTTGGGGCATAGACTTGGATTACTGTGATGTTGAATGGTTTGCCTTGGAATCGGACAGAAATCATTCTGTCATTTTTGAGATTGTATCCCAGTACTGCCTTTTGCACTCTCTTGTTGACTATAAAGGCCACACCATTTTTTCTACGAGATTCCTGGCCACAGTAGTAGATATAATGGTCACGCTGGCGGAACCCTGGCCCACTGGTCCCCTTAACACTGCCTGAGCCAATCGCCCTAGATAGTCTCAGAAAGCTGAAGAGTTAACCGGAAACGAGGAATGTACTAGCACTTTATGATGTCATTATGTTTGAGTTTTAATATTGTATTTATGAAATTATGGTTTTATGTGATTTTATTCTGTTGTGAGCTGCCCTGAGCTGGCTTAGGCCGGGAGGGTGGGATAGAAATCTACAGGGTTCATTTAGTAGAAAAAGAGGTGCAGGAGCTCATTGGCATAACTCATTGGCATAACTTATTTGCATATGCCACACACCCCATCAGCAGAAGTGTGTCAGAAGGCAACACCCACTGCTCAGGCTCCACTGGACTGTTTTGGATTGCTAGCTATTGGGGGGGGGGGCGTGAAGATCAGTCCTCACAGAAGAAGGAGAGCTTGTACCTGAATAAAACTTGGTCTTAAAGGTGCCAGTGGACTGTTGTGGAGTGGGGGGGGCGGGGGGGGGGGGTTATGCAACTTACCTGACTGCTTCTTGCTCTGACTGAGGGCTGCTGGGAGCAGGGGGTGGGGCTTGTTGCATGTGCTTACCCCCTGGGCTCTTTACTGTCAGAGCTCCGCTCCTGTGTGCTCCTGCAGGAAATGACCCCTGGAAATCTAATTAATAAATAAATAATAGTCAATACCTTAAACTGAGCCCAGCCAGTGGAGTGACTGTAAAATGGGAGGATTATGCATGCTCTGTCTAGCTTCCAATAATAACTGAGCCTTGACATTGTGCACCAAATGGTGTTCCCGAATTGATTTTGAGAGGAGACCAATGAACAGTGCATTATGGTAGTCTAGTCTCAATGTCACTGTGGCATGGATCCAGGTGGCCAGAGGCAAGAGGCCATCTTTTTTGCTGCTGCATTAATTTGCTTCTCCAACAAAAACGTTGGGTTCTGTATCTAGTATTTATCATCTAGTCTGGATATCACCATGGCATTGATTTAGGTGGGCAGCTCAGCCCCATCAAGGTAAAAATCTCATGCTTATAGTCGATGGCCAAATGACACATGCATGTTTACATGACTTGATGGTTGTGTGTGAATGACCTGTCACAGATCAACCACAAGTTTTATTTATTTAAACATACAAGTTTGAAAAGTTTGGAGGGTCTGGCCTAGAGGAAACAAGCTGCGACTCCTGGAAAGCTGGACTCTCTCCTGAGGAAGACACTTCTCTTGGCTCCTGTGTGGGACTAAGTGTGACTAACTGTCTCCTCAGTGGCTCTTGGTAGGCAACCAACTTCTGTCAGTAAAAAATCCGGCTCCACAGCAAATGCTGAAGGCATACTGCCAGGAGCCGTCTATGCCTCCATGAAAGGAGGGAGGAGTTTGGCTGCTGCAGCTGGGTACTTTAAGGGGCGTGGCCAGCACCATCGTAATGGCAGGCTCTGGCCCCATTCAGGCAGTCTGTACCTCGTGTTCGGCCCACCCACCCGTCCTGGAGGTAGTGCAGGCTTTAGGCTGGTCGCCTCTTTCGATAGGGGGGCCGGGTAGGAATTTTTACCTCTGATCCCATTGGCTATGGATGGGGGGTGTTTTTTGCCTACCCTACACTGCCGTCAGTGGATTGAGGAATTGGCAAGGGTGGAGCCGGTAGTTAGGTTCATCACTTTATGGTTGGGCAAAGTTTTGTTTGGAAAATTTGTTGTGGCTCGGTAAGCACCTATCAGCAACCTTGGCAGGTGGAGGGGTCTGTCAGATCATCACTGCCGTGATACATCATCCTTAGATATTTACTTCCTTCAATACCTTCTTGGTTGTTCATTTGCATTGACTTTTTACCTGTATTGCTCTGTTTACACTGTTCTTCTGCATATGTTCATCATTGTAATATCTGAAAAACTAATAATTATTTTTTTAAAAAAAAATACCTTCTGTAAACCAGACCTGAGTTGTCCTGCCAAAGCTATCTAGCAGGGAGTTCCATAACTGGGGGCACTAGCACCAAGAACCCTTCCCTATACTGCAGCGCATCTGGAGTCATTAAGGGAGATGATGGGTATGACAGATATACCAATGGGCAGAAGAGAAGATATGGCTGCCTTGTCTCCTATTGAGTTGGGGATGCCAAAATATATTACTCTCCAAACAGTGAATTTGCCTCCACACACACACACTGCTCCTGAGAGTCAGTTTGGTGTAGTAGTTAGAAGTGCAGACTCTAACCTGGGAGAACTGGGTTTGATAACCTACTCCTTCACATGCAGCTGCTGGTGTGACTTTGGGTCAGTCACCAGTTCTTTCAGAGCTGTTCTATCAAGGGCAATTCTCTCAGAGCTCTCTCAGCCCCACCAACCTCACAGGGTGTCTGTTGTGGGGAAGGGAAGGGAAAGGAGATTGTAAGGCGCTCTGAGACTCCTTTGGGTAGTGAAGGGTGGGATATAAATCCAATTATCTCCTTTTCCTCCTCCTCCTCCTTCTTCTGATCCTGGTCATTGGCTATGAACAACAGTTAGTGCAGCTTTAGGATCTGATGTATGATCAGTTTTGGATCCTCTCTTTCTTTCTCTGTTTTAAGCCACAGAAAATGTCCTTCCACTAAACCCTCCCCCCCCCGCTCAAATGTTGAAAAGGCCATAGGTTTTGAAAACA
>NW_015169321.1:64607-70973 GCF_001447785.1 Gekko japonicus
GGCCTTGCAGCTCCACTGCCGAGCCCCATGAGGGGCCCGGCGGTGGACCTGCAAGGCCGGCGGGGGGGCAAGGAAGCCCTGCGAAGGCCCTCCCTGTCCCCAGGCAGGCAGGGGTGGGGAGAGACAGGGAGGAAGCAACTTACCCTCCCTCTTCTCCTGCCTCCTCCTGGATGAATGAGGGCCGGAAGCGGGATGGCCGGAAGCAGGGGGTGGGGCTTTGTCATGTGCTCCGCCCCCCGTACCTCACCTGGGGGAACTGCGATCCCGCACGACCCCCCCTGAAATGACCTCTGGCTCTAACCTGGGGAAACTGTGTTTGATTCCCCACTCCTTCACATGCAGTAGCTGGTGTGACCTTGGGTCAGTCATAAATGCTTCCAGAGCTGTTCTCTCAAGGGCAGTTCTCGGGAGAGCTCTCTCAGCCCCACCTACCAGGCCCCTCTCATGCAGGGTGTTGGAGCCACACTCACCTTGGCTTTAAGAAGGTGATGTCAGACTGTGCTTCAGGTCAGATTTCTAACCCCAAAGCCAGGCCTTCCTTCAGTTGCTCTGTGCAAAAAAATTAAATCATGTGTTGGTCCGCCACCATTCATCCCCCATCTCCGCTGCTAGGCAGTATCTGCCCCCCTTGCAGAAATTGCCATGGTGACCTTAGAGATGGAGCTCATTAGAATGGCACTTGGCCCCTCTGGGAGTGAGAGGCCTATAAGACAAGATATGACAGCTGTAATCGTGAGGGAGTAACTTGTGGAGTCCTACGATGTAGGCACAGTGAAGAATTCACTGCTCTCCTGTTCTCCTGGCTGGAGATTGGGAACCCAAATGTATATACGTATTGAGAGCCCAAGATGGAATCTGTTTATTTCTTAATGACACAATCATTTGGCCTTGGCAGAGAGATAGCAGGCAGCGGCACACACATACACACACATTCCTTAGTTCATGTCTCATGACAGGATGCTGTAATGTATGAAGGGGAGGGGGAAAGGAGGAGAAGGATTTTCAATAAATATAGCTGGTGAGTGAGAGCATGGATTCATTCATTCAAGGATTCATTCATTCAAGGATTCATTCATTCAGTCAGCTTTCTGCAGAAGCTTTTTGTGCCCTGTCTTCTTTGAACCCCGGCAAACTACACTACGAGTTCCATACCACCATTCCACTAAGCTACTGGAACCTGACTGGACCTCTCTGCCGTAGCCATCCAATGAGGGTGCAGAGTGAGCATGTTTGTATTCACCCATGTGGGTGACATTGTCAACTTGCATTGCTCATGCCGGCTCCCCTGGACAGTTGAGCCATTGGTCTTCCTGAAGGTCAGCTTGCCACTGTTCATCTACCCTGTTCTGGACTGGTGACTGAAGTGAGCACATGCTTGTGCCTGCATGCTCTCTCAGTCTGTGCTGGGAAGCTGGAGTGAAATGTTCTTTCCAAAATTAAAATGTCACTAGGAAGAAGTAGCAGGGTAGCTACCCCCATTTAATTGGCACAGAACACCCACACACACACTCACAGCAGTCCCCACTGACAATTCTGAATCCACCTGCACTGAAACGTCTCAACAGAACCCTGGTAACAGTGCAGCTCAGGGGGGTGTTGGAGGTGGTGCTCACAAGCTCACTCACTGAGTCACCAGCCACCCCAAACCAAAACTGCAGGCTGAAATTGATACCACAGCAAAAAACAACAACAACACACACACCCGTTTTTTGTCTTGATGGAGATAGAGAGATAGAGTAGGACAGATGAGAGCCAAACAGGAAGCAGCAGAACCTACAGGAGCAGCATAAATAATGAAGCGAGGGCCCAGTCACACGGGCCAGATATCGCGGGGGGGGGAGGCGTGGCTGTTTGCCCCGGAGCGAACTACTGCACGGCCGCCGGATCAAACGTCCCGCCAACGTCCCATGGTTCGGGGGGAGGTGCCGATCATACGTCAATCCTACGGTGCGCAAAGAAGCGGCATGGGGGGGTTGTGTTTTCTTTTAACCAAAGTGTGCGCATGCACCATTGGGTGCTTGTGCGCATCCCGTGGAGACTTGGGGAAAAAAACCTTTTTGCGACGGAACATGGGCAGGCACCGGATGCCACGAGCTACCACTGGAAACGTGATCAGACGCCCGCCCTTGCCCCACGGTTTCCGGAAACTAGTACTAGTTTTTTATGGTGCATCTTCGGCGGAAAGCCTCGGGTTCGCCATGGGAGCTCTATGCTTCCCAGATGGAGTGAAATGTTCTTTCCAAAATTAAAATGTCACTAGGAAGAAGTAGCAGGGTAGCTACCCCCATTTAATTGGCACAGAACACCCACACACACACTCACAGCAGTCCCCACTGACAATTCTGAATCCACCTGCACTGAAACGTCTCAACAGAACCCTGGTAACAGTGCAGCTCAGGGGGGTGTTGGAGGTGGTGCTCACAAGCTCACTCACTGAGTCACCAGCCACCCCAAACCAAAACTGCAGGCTGAAATTGATACCACAGCAAAAAACAACAACAACACACACACCCGTTTTTTGTCTTGATGGAGATAGAGAGATAGAGTAGGACAGATGAGAGCCAAACAGGAAGCAGCAGAACCTACAGGAGCAGCATAAATAATGAAGCGAGGGCCCAGTCACACGGGCCAGATATCGCGGGGGGGGGAGGCGTGGCTGTTTGCCCCGGAGCGAACTACTGCACGGCCGCCGGATCAAACGTCCCGCCAACGTCCCATGGTTCGGGGGGAGGTGCCGATCATACGTCAATCCTACGGTGCGCAAAGAAGCGGCATGGGGGGGTTGTGTTTTCTTTTAACCAAAGTGTGCGCATGCACCATTGGGTGCTTGTGCGCATCCCGTGGAGACTTGGGGAAAAAAACCTTTTTGCGACGGAACATGGGCAGGCACCGGATGCCACGAGCTACCACTGGAAACGTGATCAGACGCCCGCCCTTGCCCCACGGTTTCCGGAAACTAGTACTAGTTTTTTATGGTGCATCTTCGGCGGAAAGCCTCGGGTTCGCCATGGGAGCTCTATGCTTCCCAGATGTTGCGGTTTTGCTTCTGCAAAAAACAAACAAGACAAAAAAACAAAAGAACCCAACCCTACTGGGATTCTCTGGTTTGACATTGGTTCTGTTGGGCTTGCACTGCCACACTGGCACTGGGTTCTGCTGGACCTCTCTGTTACATATTAGTTCTGTTGGGCTTGCAAGAGGAACCCCTTGCTTGAGTTTGGTTTGCTGGGATTATCTGGTTTGAGATTAATTCTTTTGGGCTTGCCATACTGGTGTGTGGTTCTGCATGGATTCCTCAGTTCTGCTTTGGTTCTTTTGGGCTTGTGTTAGTTCTTGGCATGGGAGGCATTGACCAGTGGTTGCTGTAGGCATGCCTCTTTGTTTTTGCCTTGGAAGGGAAAAGGCTATTGGAAACAACTGAGGATGGATGGGGAGACCCTCTTTGGGGGCCCATCAAATTGGACCCCCTGATCCAATCTTTTTGAAACTTGGGAGTTCTTCTGAGGACAGGCACCAGCATCTCTGCTGAAATTTGGTGCCTGTATCTTGAAAAATACCCACCCCTGACACCTGGATAACTCCCCCTTAGGGTATAATGGACCTGGAATAAAATAGATTCCTGGGGGGGAAAAAACAAAACAGCGAATCTGAATACCATACTGGTATGAGAATTTGGGGATATCAGAAATCCCAATATTTTTGGATCTAATATACTCGAATCCAAAAACCCCACGATTTTTGTTTGCACACCCCTAATGGTAACATAAGAACTGACCGTTCTGTAGGTCCCCCCATATACATTGAAATTCACATGGAAGTGCGTTCTGGTTGTTCAGTCTGAGGCAGATATTGCATGCATGAAAATACTGCAACTATGAAGGCTGAGCTGATCACATGGGTCTTTCCCATAGGATCATGGGCAGGATGGTGATCACACCAGAAAGACCCACCTAATCAACATTAGTCAGGTGATTGTGGTGTTCACACACATGCTACAGCCACATGGGACTGCAACACACAAAAGCTGCTGTGAAGTGCTTTTGCATGCAGCTGTGATATTTACTTCCAGCTATGTTTCGACTGTATGTTTCATTGCTTGCAGCCTTTACCTGCTGGGTATCCAGTCTCTCACTCCTCAGGAGCTGTGTGTCATATCTTCATTCAGAGCCGAAGTTTTTCATACCCTGTATGGTCTAGGTAATTTGATAGCAAAAGCACACTATGAAACAGAGGACATCAAAGATATTAAAAAAAGGAAAAAAAGAAATAGCTTCAGGCACCAACCTAATATCTGATTAGCTCTAATGGGAACTACTGGGACACTACGACTGCTTGATGCAAATTTGCATGGACCATACAGCTCTGAATTCCATAGCCTGGTTTCTACAGATACATAGGGAAAAGATTTGAACCTGAAGGGATACCATGTGCATTTCATTTTGTCTGAGATTATTACTTATTCCAAAAAGAAGGTTACATTCTTATTACAGTATTGGCCAAGGGCATTATATTTAAAAAATGTTTGGGCTTCATCTTTGATTTTATTAAGTTTAATAAACACACCTCTGCTAGTCGCGTGTGCGCGCATGTGTGTGTGTGTGTGTGTGGGTGTGTGTGAGAGAGAGAGAGAGAGAGAGAGAGAGAGTTTATGTGAAATACCATCAATTTGCTTCCAACTTAATGGTGACTCAATGAATTCATGTGAACAGCCTTCCTCAGGTCCTGCAAACTGAGGGCTGTGGCTTCCTTGACCAACTCAATCCATCTCATGTTGGGTGCGGCTTTTTTCCTGCTACCTCCAAATTTTCCTAATATTATTGTCTTTTCCAGTGACGTCTTCTCATAATGTGACCAAAGTACAACAGCCTCAGTTTAGTCATTTTCACTCAACCACCCATAGATTTAAACCTGGAAGGATACTAAGTCAATTTCATTTCGTCTGAGATTGTTACTTATCCCAAAAAGAAGGTTATACTCTCATTACAGTATTTGACAAGGGCATTATATATTTTTAAAAAATGGTTGCACTTTATCATTGATTTTATTGACTTTAATATACACCTCTGCTAGGCTTTTCCCCCTACACCTGGTTAATGGTGTGTATCAACCAGCTCTTAGTCTTTACAACTAATGTGAAACTTGGCTGTTGAGTTTAAACAGAACCATGAACACTACAACACACATAGTACTAATGCAACCTGCCATTCTTCAAATCAATTTTTAAAGAGACCCAGGTTTTCAGGAAAGCTCACATGAACAAGTAGACAGGTTGATGGATTTTTTAAAATAGCTGCCAGTAGGTAGTACTCACACCATATTCCATCACAAATGTTATGACTCAAGGGAGTGGGAAGCTGAGTACCTGGTGCAAGGAGCTATAGATCAATTAGAAACAGCAAAAAAAATGTAAATCCAAACATATTTTATCTCTGATTTTTAACCTTTATTTCCTTTGATGGAATAATAAAAAAAGGAATCATATCAAAATCAAAGCAGTCATAACAATAAGAAAGTAGCAACAGAAAAAAGGAGCCCAATATAATTTAGTTATATAATTCAATAATCTTAATGATACTATTTGGAGGGAAATTGGCATGCTATAGCCAATATCACTAGGTCCTGGAATCTAAGCAGTATTAGTACTTGGATGGGAGACCATCAGGGAAGAAGACAATGGCAAATTTCCTCTGCTTCTCCCTTGCCTTGAACGCCCATTACTGGGTTTGCTGGGTTTGCCAGTGTCAACTTGACGGCCCATAAACTATGTACGTAAGGTTATTGTTTAGCAAGTTTCCAAGGACTCAGCAATAGGATAGTTCTTCCAGCAAGTTTTCTCTCAGTCCTCCAGAAGTCAACGAGTCAGAGTAGTGGTCCTTTGGGAATTTTGAGAACAGCTTGCTGGCATTACCAGAAAATGGCTGCCATGTGAAGGGGTACAAATGGCTGCTATGAAGGCTGCTATGAAGGAGAGCCAGCTTAGTGTAGTGGTTAGGTGCACGGACTCTAATCTGGGAGAGCCGGGTTTGATTCCCCACTCCTCCACACAAAGATGCTGGTGTGATCTTGGGTCAGTCACAAGTTCTTTCACAGCTGTTCTCTCATAAGCAGTTCTCGAAAGAGTTCTCTCAGCCCTACCTACCTCACAGGGCGTCAGCTGTGCGGAGGGGAGGGAAAGAATATTGTGAGCCAGTCTGAGACTCTGTCAGGTAGCGAAGGGTGGGGTATAAATCCAATCTCCTCCTCCTCCTTCTTCAGCAAGTCACATAATTTTTTTGGGCCCCCCGAGGGGGATTTTTTAATTACATTTTTCTAAAGACTACAAATCTACAACAAAAATAAGGAAAGGGAACTACAATTAGGGATAAA
>NW_015169321.1:72579-74508 GCF_001447785.1 Gekko japonicus
CAAGTCACATAATTTTAAAAGGTTCCAAATCAAGAATCCTCCTATGATGGAGGCAGCTATTCCGATTCATCTCCTTCTCCAGTGAGGAGGAAAAGCAGAGTGGGCTCTTTGCTTTGGAGGCTCACTGGGACAGAGACATATATTTTAAAAATAACAGAGATTTCAGATAGATTGATTAAAGCACTTTTTGTATGTATAACGGAAAATATGTTAATTATATGTATATGCCTATCTTGCATAACCCTGTTGTTAATGAGTTAATGAGAAAATTGAATAAAACTGATTTGGGGGGGGAAAAGAGAGAGGAGACTATAAACATCTCTATGATGATCTTTCAAGCTCCTTCAATGGCTAAGTCCCTCAGTGACTTCTTCTTTTTACTGTTTTCAAAGATAGCAACTTTTGATGGTATTTTGTGTAGAACATATTTGGTCATTCTGTTAAGCATCCACGATGCCGTTTCCCTTCATTCTTAGGCCCTTCCACCTGTATGCAGTGGAGTGAAGCAATACCAAATAGATCTGATTTCAATATCCGCCTCAACGGTAGTGCATTTAACCTTGGTGAATAAATTACTGGAAAACAATATTCAGTTTGCTCAACTTTCATATTGTTTGAATGCTATTTGGTGCTTCCGCTTCTGCTTCATGTTCTTAGCTCTGTTTTTCTCCTTTAATGCCACTCTCCTCAATCTCATTGGTTCAAACTGCCATTGGATTTGACTGGTTGGATGGCCCACATCAGTGACATCATTCTCACGTCAATGATAGCACTGTTGAACATCACTGACAGAGCTCTGAAAAGCTACCATTGGCCTCTGGAAAAAAGATATGCTCTGTTGTTGTCATCATCTCCCCCCCCCCAAATTCCACACACACATTTAAAAGACAGACACAATCCACACATATGGCAAAGGAAGGAAAGCCTCCTTAAGAATACATAATCACTAACTTTAACCCTTTGCTGAAGTGGAAAAAAAGCTCTTGCCAGAGAATGCATGCTGAGATTTCAAGTCAAGCAGAGGGTTAAAGTGGCACATGGTATTTTTGGCCCCTGTGTGACAGAGTATTGGACTGGATGGGCCATTGGCCTGATCCAACACTGGCTTCTCTTCTTACGTTCTTATGAGCAGTTATGGATTCCTAGAGGGGTTGTTAGTTGTTGCTGATGTCCCAATGTTACAGAACCAGTGCAGGGTGAAGACAGGAGAGCAAAATGTCCCAGGTAAACTGCCTGGCTTCTTGGGACTTCCAGAATAACTCAGATTTGAGGGACTTTACACCCCAGCCCAGCAGCTGTTAACAAAACTACGTTGCTATAGTCCAGGGCCCCCCAACATGGTGACTGGCCACTGAAGATCTTCTGACTGGCCATTGAAGATTTTATTTGCTGTGCAGATTTTATGGCAGCCAGGGGTCATTTTGTAGAAAAAGAGGAGCAGGAGCTCATTAGCATAACTCATTAGCATACCTGATTTGCATATGCCACACCCCCTGTCATCCCTGGAAGTGTGTCAAAAGGCAACACCCACCGCTCAGGATCCACTGGGCTGTTTTGGATCGCTAGCTATTGGGAGGGGACGTGGGACATGCAGATCTGTCCTCACAGAGGAGGGAGAGCTTGTACCTGAATAAAACTTGGTCTAAAAGGTGCCACTGGACTGTTTTGGCCTGGGGGCCGGAGGGGGGCTCTGCAACATTCCTGGCTGCTTCTTGCTCTAACTGAGGGCTGCTGGGAGCAGGGGGTGGGGCTTGTTGCATGTGCCTGCCCCCTGGGCTCTTTGGTGTTGTGGTTAAGTGTGGGGACTCTAATCTGGGAGAACTGGGTTTGATTCCCTACTCCTCCACTTGCACCTGGCTGGATGACCTTGGGCAAGCCATAGTTCTGATAAGAGCTGTTCTTGAAAAAGAGCAGTTTCTGTCAGAGCTC
>NW_015169321.1:76854-76993 GCF_001447785.1 Gekko japonicus
CATGGGAGTGTGGTTCCAGCATCCAATCGCCTTTCAGGAGGGGGATGGAACGTTAGAGGGAAGCACAGCAGGAGTATAGTTCAGGTCTTCCTCAAGGAGAGTGCAGAAGGAGTTCAGGTCTGCCTCAAGGGCCCATTCT
>NW_015169321.1:77140-77343 GCF_001447785.1 Gekko japonicus
GCTCCTGCACTGGTATGCAGATTTTCCTGTGTCAGTACTTGCCTCATCAGTCATTAGCCACCTGAGCCAAGTAATTCATGGCAAGGTGACAAATACAGAGGGGGAAATAGGGGCGGGGGAATGGACAGAGATCAATGAAGCCATGTCAACTTGTCTGCTTATTGTTCCCTTTGAATCAAAAGCGGAGGAAGGAAAAGGTGCTG
>NW_015169321.1:77442-79068 GCF_001447785.1 Gekko japonicus
CAAAGAAAGTGAAAGCTGCATGAAGTGTAGAGGGAGATTAACCTCCTGATGTGGCTGTGGAAAAACTGCCGAGGAAACAGATGGGTGCAGAATCAGCCAAGGAGAGAGCAGTGAGTGCTCTAGTCTGGCTCAGTGAAAAAGCAGACAGAGTGAAGAGCAGCTCTGCCTGGTAGTGTGGCAGAGAGAGAGAATGGAGTACCCAATTGTGAGGCCTCTCTCTGGTGATGAGCAGACCTCATACCACTTCATCTAACTCTTGGGAAGGGGCAGGTTGGTGTGGGTGGAAGCTGGTGGGTGAGAGAGGATCCCACCTAATGGCTAGTCAATAAAAGCCTGTTTGTGCCTGAAAGCATTAAGGACAACCCAAACTACTCCCTGAAGCCATACATAAGTGGTTTAAATGAATGCGCCTCAGCCAGGTTTCTCCTCTGACTATCTGGAGACTTGTGCTGCCGATCTGTTCCTTGAGACCAATCTGTAAATAAAACAATATTCTTTGTTAGTTGTATCAAAATCCTGTCTCGGTGATCTTCATATTCTATTAAAGGTAAAGGTTCCCTTGCTCGAAAGCCAGTCAAATCTGACTCTAGGGTTGCGGTGCTCATCTCCGTTTCCAAGCCGAAGAGCCAGCGCTGTCCGAAGACATTTCCGTGGTCATGTGGCCGGCATGACTAAACACCAAGGCGCACGGAACGCTGTTACCTTCCCACCGAAGCGGTACCTATTTATCTACTTGCAATTTCTTGCTTTCGAACTGCTAGGTTGGCAGGAGCTGGAAGTAGAGACGGGAGCTCACTCCGTCATGCGGCACACTCGGGTCTCGAGCTGCTGAGCTACCGACCTTCCACAGCCTGCAGTTCAGCGTCTTAACCACTTGAGCCACCGCAGCTCACCACAAAAGTTACCTCATGGCAGAGAACCCACTCCTATGCACTTGCTGCCTTAAGAACAGCTGGTAACTGAGGGGAAAGTTTATAATTTAAAACAAGCCTGGTCCCCCCCAAAATCATTGGAGGCTGTGTAGGTCCCCTGAATTGATGAAATAGGTCTGTCACACCAACCTTCAGGGGGTGGCTGGAGATCTCCTGTGATTACATGTGCTCTCCAAGCAACATAGATTACTCCATTTGGATAAAATGGCTGCTTTGTAAGGTGGACTCTGTAGCATTATACCCTACTGAAGCCCCTCCCCTCCCCTCCCTAAACCACAACCTCCTCAGGCTCCCCCTCCAAAATTTCCAGGTTATATCACAACCCAGAGCTGACAACCTTAGGAGGAAGGAGAATGACAACTCTTGATCAGTTTAGTGTGTGAATCGATCCAGTGTTTCAAATTAACCAGGCAGGTCTTTCTATTACCTGGGAATGATTCCCAGGAGCGCAGGAGCTGTCTTTGTCAAAACGTCAGCTGCTGTTATCTCAGACAATTCAGGTTCATAGAATACATTCACCGTGTCTATGGTATTGACAGTCTAGAGACAAATTTGAATGCCAGAACCAGAACTATTTTAACAAGCTGAAGTTAACTGCTATGTCTACAGAACATAGATCCTCCATCTTCTTCAGCTGTCATCAGTGGCGAGGAAAGGATCAGCTGCAAAGATGCCCATAGACTTTGGCTGATTT
>NW_015169322.1:0-656 GCF_001447785.1 Gekko japonicus
GCTCACAAGACTCCACAGCTTAGATGGCAACCATATACGGTTTTCAATGCAAGAGATGCTCAGAGGTGGTTTGCCATTGCCTGCCTCTGAATAACAACCCTGGACTTCTTGGTGGTCTCCCCACTGACCTTGCTTAGTTCCCTTGCTTAGTTCCCACAATCTGATGGGATCGGGCTACCCTGGCCCATC
This sequence comes from Gekko japonicus, assembly GCF_001447785.1. NCBI lineage: Eukaryota > Metazoa > Chordata > Lepidosauria > Squamata > Gekkonidae > Gekko > Gekko japonicus. Next base: position 190 of record NW_015169322.1, read on the forward strand.
CAAGTCAGGGATATACTTCTCGAGATATTTATTTTACTGCATGCAACATCACGCTTCTACGGCTGGGCAAACTCCGCTGCATTAACCAAATACCTCAATAGCCCCCTGAGCTCTTCGGAGGAAGGGTGTGATAACATTTAACAGATCGGATTGCTGGAAAGCCATCACCTTTGCATCAAGGAGGAGGGTGATGTTGGTTCCTTATTCGCAGTTCCTTATTCATTCCTTATCCGTGACTTATTCGTGAAATCATGCACAAACACTGAGGAGAGTTTTATTTTATTTTCAACACTTTTTTATTGAAGTATTAAAAATGCATACAACTGTTAAAGTAAGATAAAACCACTTCAATTTTAACAAAAATTAGCTAGTACTAATAACAACATAATCTATACATCAATCATCAAGAACAAATATATAATCAACATTTAACTAATCTCAATATTGTACTGGATATCCTTATATTT
>NW_015169322.1:4353-4474 GCF_001447785.1 Gekko japonicus
TATCCATTGGTTGTGTTTCTAACTTGAATCCCTTTATCATGTCTGCCCTAACTGCTTGTGTTCAGTTCTAACAAAGAACGTGTTTGAGTATCTTTCCAATGCTTTGAAATAAACTTTACTT
>NW_015169322.1:4961-21680 GCF_001447785.1 Gekko japonicus
TTCCAGACGGAGGGAGACTATGGGCCGCCTCCTGAATACCAACCCCGGGAGCCGATCCCGGAGGAGTCGACCGGGGAACGGTTGGAGGAGCTGGAACAATCGGTGAGGGATCTGATGCGCACGGTCCACGATGTGATGGAAGCGTTGCCGGGGATGATGGACATTCGAATGACTAATTTCCTAGCGGATTATGCCCCGCAACCACAAGTTCCGCCTGCGCAGGGACCACCCGCGCCACCTCTGCATGCTCCGCTGCCGGTACTACCACCTCCACAAGCGCCACCTGCTCCGGGAGTGCCTGCACCGCTGCCACCGCCGGGGGGTCTGCAAGGGCCTCCGGGACCTGGTCTACCGCCGCCGCTGGTGCCACTGCGGGTTCCACCAGCGGTCCCGGGCCCTCCTCTCATGGGGGGTCAGGCACCGCTGGGCCCTGCGATGAGAACTCCGCGACCTCGACCTAAAGATCTCCTGGAAGCTACGTTTGACGGCAACCCGGATGACCTCGCTTATTTCACGGTGCGAGTTCAAAAGTTCGTTGCGGAGAGCCGGCACTTATTCCGTGATGAGGGAGCGCTAATCGATGTCATCTCAGCCAGGCTGAAAGGAGACGCCGCCACATGGTATGTTGGGCTGCACAATGACCGCGGTCCGGAACTCTTCAATTTACGCGCATTCATGTGGGCGCTCAGGGCTAGATTTGAGGATGTCAACGCGAGCCAAAGAGCAAGAGCGTTCCTGCGTACCTACCGGCAGAACCGGAATTCAGTTCGAGAATACACGCGTGAATTCCACAAACAAGCCGCGAAGCTGCGCGATTGCCCAGATCACATTTTAGCGGAGATGTACCGACTGGGACTAAATGCTGAAATACGAGAGACTGTTTTACGGTCGGTCAACCCTATCTCCCTAATGGCTTGGGTACAGGAAGCTGAAAACGCTGAAGACCGTCTCAACATGATCAAACTCGACCTGGCTGCGTCTGGAGGCCGACCCTCGACGTCCACGATGCCTAAGCAGCGGCCTCAACGCCTGTCAGAATCAGCGAGGGACCTCCGCATGAAGATGGGGCTCTGTCTAAAGTGCGGTGAGAAGGGACACTTTGCCATGGATTGTGGAAACCGCCCAAGTAAAGACAAGCCCCCCACGCCAAAGGCGAAGACTCCGCTGCCCGGGAAGAAGGGGCTCGCTAAGCCGAAGTTTTCCAAGGCTCTGCAGGCTGCCCAAGATCCGGGAGAGCCCGAGCTGACTGCGGCGGAGTCCGAGGAGGAATTGGTGGGAGAACCGGCGGAAAACGACAACGGCCTGTTGTGAGTGGCGCGAAGCGACACGGCCGTTCTACTGCTGCGCCGAAGGTGGTGAGAGAAACCCCCTCCCTTTTTTTTGTGACTGTATCCTTAATGAACCCCATCCTGGGAACTCATGTCAGAGTAAGGGCATTGATTGACTCTGGGTGCGGGAGGGATTTGATCAGCCCTAAAGTGATCCTAGGGCTCGAAGCGGGGGTTTCCGCCCTGAAATCCCCTATCATTTTTACCCAAATGGATGGGGCCCCCATGGAACCTTGTACACACGAAACTATGCCTTTGCGTTTGGGGGCTGGCGACCATTGGGAGCAACGGTCTTTTATTGTTACCCCGAAGTCACAATTTGATTTGGTTCTTGGCAGTCCTTGGCTGTTTACTCATGACCCCTATATACTTTGGGAGGAGGGGAAGATCAAATTTGTGTCTCCGAAATGCGTGGATCATGGGTGGTTGGACTCTTGGGGTGACCGGCCCGCCACGCAATTCCCCTGCGCTGTTTTGCAGCCGGAAGAGTTGGCGTCTCTGCCTCCTGAGTATAGAGACTTGGCTGAAGTTTTTGGAGAGGAGGAGGCGAACGAGCTACCGCCTCATCGCCCCACTGACTGTGCTATTGAACTTTTGCCTGACTGTAAACTGCCTAAAGGGAAAATTTACGCGATGGGGCCAGCGGAGAAAGATGAGCTCCGCAACTTTATTGACAAGAATCTGGAGCGGGGTTTCATTCGCCCTGCTTCCTCCCCTTTTGCGGCTCCTGTGCTCTTCCGGAAGAAGAAGGATGGGGGGCTTCGGTTATGCACGGATTATCGGGGTTTGAATGCTGTGTCTCTTTCCAACGCCTACCCTCTCCCGCTCATCAAGGATTTGGTGGCTGAGGCCGCTAAAGGCAAGATCTTCTCTAAGCTTGACTTGCGGGACGCATATTTCCGTGTGCGCATCAGGGAGGGGGATGAAAGCAAGACTGCGTTTAACACACCTTTGGGGCAGTTTGAATATCTGGTTATGCCCTTCGGTCTTCAAGGGGCTCCGGGGGTCTTCATGAACCTCATTAATGAGGTCCTTCATGACTTTCTGTTCAAGGGGGTGGTCCTTTACCTTGATGATGTGTTACTGTATTCACAGGACCTTCCTTCTCATATTAAATTGGTGCGCAAGGTCCTCCGCCAGTTACACAAGCACAAACTGTTCGCCAAATTGTCTAAATGTGAATTTCACAAACCCTGCATTGATTTCTTGGGCTACCGCATTTCTGAGGGGCGGGTGGAGATGGATCCGGCTAAAATACAGGCTGTGCTGGATTGGGAACCCCCCAAAACCCGGCGCCAACTACAAATGTTCCTCGGTTTTGCCAATTTTTACAGAAATTTCATCCATAACTTCGCCCAGATTGCGCTACCACTAACTGATTTGTTGAAAACTAAAGGGAAGGGTTTTGACGCCACTGTTGGATCCCCAAGCATCGAGAATAAATCCACGTTTTAACGAAAAGCAAAATTTATTTCAAAGCGTTGAAGACATACTCAAACACGTTCTTTGTTAGAACTGGGGCTACACAGTTAGGTCAAGCATAATAAAGGAATTTCAAACAGATACAGATCCAATGAATATCTTTCCCGCTGGCGGGCTAAGGAAACGGTTGCGCGCCCAGTACATGGGAACCAGGCAGAACATCAGACAAAACACAGGTGCAGGAGTCCTGGGAAAATCAATAGGCAAGCATTACAGCATCTTCTCCCCCACACAACCTCCAGCAGTTATCTTTTGCATTCCAAAGCAGGAGCAGGATAATAGAAGCCAAGCCGGGTGTAACTGGGAAAGGCTATGTACACAGAGGTCACAGGAAACAGAATGGCAGCTTGCTGACACAGAGAGATGGCAGCTCGCTGACAATTGGTCCCAAAGTTTTTGGAACCATTCCTGGATAGTGGGTGAGTTTGGATTCTTCCATTTTGATGCTATTGCAGTTCTCGCCGCATAAAGCATTGTTTTTAATATACTTTTATAATGATGCTGATCTATATTATCTGGCCAGATATCTAGAGTTTTAAAGCTCTGAAGTGTGGTGTTCCAAACCTTATTTTGGGCTGTAAAGGGCAAGCAGTTCGGTGGGGCCAGAACCAGTGTTTGGACCGGGCAGTGCTCTATGTCTCCTTGCAGAGGACAGTCCCCAGAGTGTAGTGATGTGTCATTTGGGGTGGTCCAAAGATTCTGGGTGGGTTTCAGCCTGGCTCCAGTGTCTGCTTGCATGATTGTCCTGGGGCACCGCACTTTGGAGCAGCTGGCACAAGAAACGTGCTTTGGACCAGGAAACTGGGTATATCTTCCTGAAGGGGAAAGTCCCCTGAATGTGCGGGTATATGATATGTGGTGTTCCAGACCTTATTTTGGGGTTCAGAGCTTTAAAACTCTCCTCAGTGTTTCTGCATGATTTCACGAATAAGTCCCGGATAAGGAATAAATAAGGAACTGTGAATAAGGAACCAGCTTCAGCCTCCTGCATCAAGGCTGGGTGTCTTAAAAAGGTGGCGGCTGTATCTGAGGATGGCTCCTTGTTCTTTTCTTCTTCATACAGCCCCTAAATGCATTCAGCAGTTCAGCAGAAACAGTTATGAATATGACTCAAACGTCTTTTTCTTCGGCAGGGGTGGGAGGAGGAGGAGGCAGAGGGAGCCACTCGGGCTACAACGCATGACTGGGGGGCGTCAGCCATCATGGGAAGGTGTGCGCCGATCAGTCAGCCCTTGTCAGCATGAACCGAGTCCCCTGGGGAGGCAGCGCTGTGCAGAAGTTGGTTGGTGGCGGGGTGGTGAAATTGGAGAGAAAGAAAGAGAAATGCAGTAATGGTGGCGGGGGGAGGAGTGCGAACTGGGAAGGAATAGTATGGAAGTTGAGAGGGAGAAGTACGGAAGTTAAGTCATAGTATGGAAGTTGAGGCGTCCGGTGATAAAGAAGCCAAAAATTACCACCAGCCCCCATCTACTAGTAAGGGGCCAGCCTAAACATTTCTACTCAGACGTAAGTCCTATTTAATACTCCCAGGAAAGGAAACCTTTCTTTCAGCTGAGGAACAATTGAAGGCTGATGTCTGAGTTTGAAAGTAGACGAAGACGAAGAAATTGGATTTATACCCCGCCCTTCACTCGGAGTCTCAGAGCGGCTTACAAACTCATTTCCCTTCCCCTCCCCACAACATACACCCTGTGAGGTAGGTGGGGCTGAGAGAGCTTGGACAGAAATGCCCTTTCAAGGACAGCTCTGACAGAACTATGGCTTGCCCAAGGTCATCCAGCAGATGCAGTTGGAGGAGGGAATCAAACCCGGTTCTCCCTGATTAGAGTCTGTGCACTTAACCACTACACCAAACTGGCAGTAGTACTTGCAAACTTAACCCATACACCAAACTGGCAGCGGTACTTGCTCCACGGCTCGTGAAGAGCCACATGCCCGGTTCCCACATTTACTTCCATCACTGCCATAAGGTCTGCAACTCAAAGATGCTCATAGCTTACCTGTTCCTCCAGAGGTGGCTATTTCAAGGTGGGAACCATCCGCTAACCACAAGCCCCACTAGTCAAGGGCTTTGAGGAGGAGGAGGAAAAGAGGAAGAGATTGGATTTATACCCCGCCCTTCACTTGGAGTCTCAGAGTGGCTCACAATCTCCTTTCCCTTCCTCTCCCCACAACAAACACCCTGTGAGTTAGGCGGGGCTGTCAAAGAGCCACCTGTGGCTCCTTAGCCACTGAATGAGTACCACTGCATTGTGGGATTTATGTGGGTAACCGTGTTGGTCTGAAGCAGCAGAACAAAGTTTTGAAGCCAGTGGCACCTTTAAGACGAACAAAGTTTTATTCAGGGTATAAGCTTTTGTGTGCATGCACACTTCTTCAGATACAGACACTCTGTATCTCAAGAAGTAGGCTTGCACACGAAAGCTCATACTTTGAATAAAACTTTGTTGGTCCTAAAGGTGCCCCTGGCTTCAAAACTTTGTTCTCCATTAAGGGATGATTCACATACATTGAAACAGCCCTCACAGATCAAATCCCACAAACCGAATATTTCTATCACTGCACCCCCAATGGAAAACAATGCATTTCAACAGAAGCAACCAACATCTTGAGAGCTAACCTCTACGAACAACAAATAAGGCAGCGAAGCCCTTCCGGGACTGTACCACCTAAGATTCAGGTAGAGTCAGTGCTGTACATTCAAATGCTTCCCCAACAACAACAAAAATGCAACTCTTGAACACAGAAATCTAGCAGACCTGTTCCATGACATGCTAGATTTCTGTATGCAAGGATGGAGGATGGGGGCTGACATTCCATCTGGAGTTTCAAGTGCTATAATCCAGGAATAGTTCCACCACCTTATGGGCTAATGTGTAAACTGGCCTTCTCCTGGGAATCGACATGAACACATGTCTGAGAACGAGCATCTAGCAATTGTGCCTTGAGAGGATGCCCACCTTGGCTGTATCCGAAGTATCTAGGTAGACACAGAGACCTCCAGAAAGTTCAGTTCTAGTGGGTGGCACAAGCTGATCTTCTGCACTCTCGATTTATGTTAAAGGAACTGATTCATCGTAAGGCATTTCAGTCTGTCAAAACAGATTAGCAGAGCCTGTCTGGATAATTCCCTTCCATCAGCTAAATGGCCTCCTTTTCGGGGGAGTGGAGTGGAGGAAATTCATGAGAATCTTCGGCAGCACTCTGGCTGATGAGTGTTAAGCCGCTTGCTCTCACTCTTAACACGTCCCTTTTCTTTACAGGCTCATCCTTTAATTTTCTTCTCTATGTCTTCCCCCTCCCCCCTTCCTTTTAAATCTGTTTGAAGTCTCCTCAAGTGCTCGGATTCTAAAAACAAGAGGTCATGGGTTCAAGTAGGGTTGCCAATCTCCAGGCAGTAGCTGGAGATCTCCTGGTACTATAGCTGATCTCCAGGCGACAGAGAGAGATCGGTTCACGTGGGAAAAAGGCCACTTTGGAAGGCGGACTCTATGACATTACACCCCACTGAAGTCCCTCCCCATCCAAACCCCGCCCTCCTCAGGCTCCACCCCCCCAAAAAAATCTCCAGGGATTTCTGGAGCTGGCAACCCTAGGTGCAAGCCCATTTGAAAATCTATCACATTTTTATACTATCCTCCTCCAAGTTCAGGGTGGTGTCCATGTTCCTCCTCTTCACTTCATCATCACAACAACCCTGTGAGGTAGGTTAGGCTGCAAGAGAGGGACTGGCCAGCAAGCTTCGTGGCTCAGTGGGGATTTAACCCTGGGTCTTAGCCTACCACTGTACTGTGCTGGCTCTCAGGCTCTGATCCAGATGCCTTTTCCGCCAGAGGTCATCATGGTTGATGCCGTGTGTGTAAAGTTCCAGCGAGTCACAGCCGAGTCATGGCGACCCACAGAGTTTTCAAGGCAAGAGACACTCAGAGGTGGTTGGCCATTGCCTGCCTCTGTGTAGCAATCCTGGACTTCCGTGGTGGTCTCCCCTCCAAGGACTAACCAGGGCTGACCCTGCTTAGCTTCCAAGGTCTGACAAGATCGGTCCATGTCGAGCAGTGCACAAGATACAAGGCCCTGTGACACAGCGCCCTGTCTCTACATGCGGGAGACCCTGACACAAGACGAAGAAATTAGATGTATAAAAGGACGCATCATAAATAAAAATCCAGAATCAATACTTTTAAACCTTAGGAATGATAGTGATTTATCCACTATTCAAAGAAAAAGAATTGCCTCACTGTTATTTGCAGCCAAGACAACCACAGCATTGAAGTGGAAATCAGAAAGTAAACCAACCTTAAACTTATGGTATAAAAAACTATGGAATCTATATATAATGGAATCTATATATAATTTCAGACATAATGAAACCAACAAAAGCTAATGGCAGGTATAGTGAATTCACTAGTATATGGCTACCTATCGTATCATATCTAGTTTCTCAAGAGATAATACCAGAGGTAATAGACACTCTTCACCTGTGGTAAATAGAGCATATGTTAATACTAAGTTTATGTTAATATAATATGTTAGTACTAAGTTTATGAAGGAAAGAATAATCACTTTTAAGCCGATATATATCTAACTGTGATTTGAATGTTCCCTTGTAAGTGGTCAAGCTGATGTAAACTTATCCTATACAATGCTGATATTATTTATTGTAAATGGACAATTGAAAATTGAATAAAATATAATTAAAAAAAGAAGACGAGAGGGAGTAAGAGGAGACTAGATTTATACCCCACCCTTCACTACCTGAAGGAGTCTCAGAGCAACTTATAACTTCCTTTCCCCCCCCCCACAACAAGCACCTTGTGAGGTAGGTGGGACTGAGAGAGCTCTCTCAAGAACTGCTCCTGAGAGAACAGCTCTGAGAGAACTTGTAACTGACCCAAGGTCACACCAGCAGCTGCACATGGAGAAGTGGGGAATCAAACCCAGTCCTCCCAGATTAGAGTCCATGCCCCAGCCCACTACACCAAACTGGCTCTGCACCAGAAGGGATCACCGTATCACACCCGGGGCAAGAGAAACCTCTGCAGAAGCCGCAGAACAAAGACACCCTTCGTATGTCCATCCATCCTTCGACTCTGTGAGATGTTTTGGCCCCATGATTATCAGCGGTGCCAGAAGGCTTCCCAGGTGAAGAGCTCTAGAATAAAGATCACATTATGAGGTTGTGAGAATGATGTATGCCACGTCTCAGAACATTAACGGCACTTTACTAGAATACAAATTAACATTGTCTAGCGTGTGTGTGTGTGTTGCCCTTCCCTTCGTCTCTCCCATGTATACCAAGAAAGGGACCATTCCTTTTATTAAGGAACAGATAGCAAGCCTCCAGGATTTGGAGGTGGGGGGGATCTGTACCCTCATTGAGCCTCCTTGTTAGAGGTCAGCATGGTACGGTGGTTAGAGGAGGATCTGGGAGACCCAGGTTCAAGTTGCCACTCTGCTGTGATCACATGAACACACATGAACACATGAAGCTGCCTTATACTGAATCAGACCCTTGATCTATCAAGGTCTCTATTGTCTACTCAGACTGGCAGCGGCTCTCCAGGGTCTCAAGGCTGAGGTCCTTTTAACTGGAGATGCTGGGGATTGAACCTGGGACCTTCCTTCTGCATGCCAAGCAGATGCTCTGCCACTGAGCCACTGCCCTTCTGCTGTGGAAGCTTGCTGGGTAACATTGGGCCAGTCACACAGTCTCAGCCTAACCTACCCCACAGGGCTCTTATGAGGATAAAGTGGAAGAGAGGAGGATGCTATTGTAAGTCACATTGAATTCCCAATGGGGGAGAAAAGAGGGGTATAAATAATTCCCCCCAAGGTGGGGCATCCAAACTGATCATTCTCTCACACTTCTTCTGACCTTCTCAGAGCCAGTTTGGTGTACTGGCTAAGTGCTCGGACTCTGATCTGGGAGAACCGGGTCTGATTCCCCACTCTTCCACTTGCAGGTGCCGGATGACCTTGGGCAAACCACAGTTCCGTCAGAGCTATTCCTGAAAGAGCAGTTTGTGTCCAAGCTCTCTCAGCCCCACCCATCTCACAGGGTGGTCTGTTGTGGGGAGGGTAAGGGAAAGGAGTTTGTAAGCCGCTCTGAGACTCCGAGTGAAGGGCAGGGTATTGTCCGATTCCCCATTCATTCAAGTAAATCCACGTTTAATGAACAAAGTAGAATTTATTAAAAGAGATGGTTTAGCTCAGGAACACAAGCATTGTTAGTAATGACTACAAACGTCCAAGGGAAACATAATAAATGAACTTGAACCGAGACAGGACCAATGAGCCCAATTCCCGCTGGCGGGAGTGTGATAAGTCTTAGCGCCCTTTCCTTGGGAACATAACAGTTCATACTACATAAACACAGTTCAGTTCTCAGGCATCAGAATACATAATAAAGAGAGCAAGCCATAACTCCTTCCCACCTCCAGCTGGTTAACCTTGAGCAGTTCCGCAGTGTGCAAGCAACAGAAAGTAAACACCTACATAGGAGGCAACAGGAGGGGGGGTGAACCGAGTACAGTATACTATGCAGAATAAAACATACAACATAATGGCAGCTTGCTGACATACTGCCCACCTGAAAATACACTTTAACCTCCATCTCCCAGTTTGGGCGGGAGAACTACCGGTTTGTCCGGGAACTTTTTGTGAAACTCTCTGAGCATGTAAGGGGCCCGAATATCCCCTTCTTCCACCCATTCCCAGTGCTGGGGTCCGAAATCAACCCATTCAATCAGGTAAAACAGTTTACCACGTTTCAATTTACAATCCAGAATATCCGCAATCTCGAAATGCTCTTCCCCCTCAACCAGTACATCATTGATGAGCCTGCGGACTGGGAAAGGTCCTATATATTTCCACCCCAATTTCTTGCAAGGCCTTTGCAATTTCATATTCTTAGTAGAAACATACACCAAATCACCTGGTTGCAGATTATAACCCTCCACCCTACCTCTGTCAGCCTGTAGTTTATAAGCAGCTTTAGCCGCATCCAGTGATTGGCAAAGAAGTGGCCAAACCCCTTGCAATGACTTACACCAAGAACCAGCATCAGTAGGCTGCAGAGGTTTGTCCCCCCCCAGGAACGGCAAAGGAGGGCAATCATAACCATATACTGCTTTGAAGGGAGACATACCAATCGAATTATGCAAAGTGGTATTATAACAATATTCTGCTAGTGGGAGCAGGTCGCACCAGTCATCTTGTTGATAGTTGGTAAAGCATCTCAAATATTGTTCCAGGGTTTGGTTAACTCGTTCCGTCTGACCGTCAGTTTCTGGATGGTAGCCACTACTGAGCCCTTGCTCCACCCCCATGATAGCAAGCAGTTCCCTCCAGAACTTGGAAACAAATTGTGTCCCTCTGTCCGTAATTATCTTAGCTGGCAAGAGATGGAGACGTACAATGTGTTGAAGGAAAGCTTTGGCCAGCTTTTGGGCTGTTGGCAAAGAGGGCAGGGGAATGAAATGGGCTTGTTTAGAAAACAGGTCGACCACCACCCAAATAACGGATTTCCCTTTGCTAATTGGTAGATCCATGATGAAATCCATAGAGATCACTTCCCATGGTCTATTGGGGGTTGGCAATGGCTTTAAAAGACCAGGGGACTTCCCCCCCCTCGGTTTGGATAGGGCACACATTTGGCAGGAACGTACAAAGTCCAACAGATCTTTGCGCATGTGTGGCCACCAGAATTGATGGCGCAAAAGTTGCAGGGACTTCACAAAGCCCCAATGTCCAGCTAACTTGGTTCCATGGGACGCTTGGAGGATTTCCCTGCGGAGAGAAAAAGGCACATAGAGTCTGTTCCCGGAATACACCCCCCCGAGTCCCGTGAGCAATCAGGCAACCCCTTCAGCAGTTCCTCATCCTGCTCAGAAAGTTCAGTAACGTAACGACTGCGCCAATCCCCCCCACCAGCTGGGCGGGAGGAGGGGAAGCAGCCGGAGAAAGGGCCGTGGGAAGTTTCTGCGCCTGACTGCGAGTGACCATGGCTCCACCCAGCTGGGCGGGGGTGAAAATCGAGTACACAATGACATCACGCTGGCTCTCATGTTGCGGGAGGCGGGACAAGCCGTCAGCTAAGGAGTTAGCTGAGCCTGGGAAATGATGGAGAGTGAACCGAAACTTAGAAAAAAAATCTGCCCAGCGTAGCTGCTTGGCGTTCAGTGACTTAGGCGATTTGAGCGTTTCAAGATTTTTATGATCCGTCCAGACGTCGGACGGCACTCTTGCCCACTCTAGCCAGTGGCGCCATGTTGAGAGCGCCAGCCGAATGGCCGACGCCTCCTTCTCCCAAATAGACCAGTGTTGTTCAGCCTCAGAGAATTTTTTAGAAACGTAAGCGAGTGGGTGCAATTTCCCATCCTCCCCCGTTTGCAAAATTGCGGCTCCCATAGCGACATCAGAAGCGTCAGTTTGTACAATAAATTTTTTCGTTTCGTCAGGGTGGGCTAACACCGGCTCGGAAGTAAACATGCTTTTCAACCGCTTAAAGGCTGCATCGCATTCTGCTGACCATTTGAGAGGAGCCCCAGGTTTGGTGGCATCAAACCCCTTCCCTTTTGTTTTTAGTAAGTCTGTCAGGGGCAAGGTAATTTGGGCGAATCCCTTGATGAAACAACGATAAAAATTGGCGAAACCGAGGAATCCCTGTAGTTGGCGGCGAGTTTTGGGGGGTTCCCAGTCAACCACATCCCGCACCTTCCCAGGGTCCATTTCCAAACCCCCTCCCGAAATGCGGTACCCCAAAAAGTCAATATGCGTTTTGTGGAATTCACATTTGGACAGTTTGGTAAAGAGTTTGTGCTTATGCAACGTTTTCAGAACTTTTCTGACCAATTTCACATGAGAGGGGAGGTCTTGCAAGTACAGTAAAATGTCATCTAGGTAAATAATAGCCCCTTTGAACAAAAACTCATGTAGGACTTCATTAATTAGGTTCATGAAGACCCCAGGAGCCCCCTGCAGACCGAAGGGCATTACCAAGTATTCAAACTGCCCCAGAGGAGTGTTGAACGCCGTTTTACTTTCGTCTCCTTCCTTTATCCGCACTCTGAAATAGGCATCCCGCAAATCAAGTTTGGAGAACACTTTCCCTTTGGATGCTTCTGTCAACAAATCTTTAATCAAAGGAAGGGGGTAGGCATTTGATGTCGAAATAGCATTCAGCCCTCGGTAATCCGTGCATAAACGAAGCCCCCCGTCTTTCTTTTTCCGGAACAGGACGGGCGCAGCGAAGGGGGAGGAGGCTGGTCTGATGAATCCTCTACATAGGAGGCAACAGGAGGGGTGTGTGAACCGAGTACAGTATACTATGCAGAATAAAACATACAACATAATGGCAGCTTGCTGACAGGTATAAATCCAATCTCCTCCTCCTCCTCCTCTTCTTCTTCTTGAATAGCAAGTGGGGGGGGGGCAGGAGGTCCTCTGTAAATCTCTGCTCCCAGCCCAGAAAATGAACTCTTGCCACTCTCTCAAAACAGCCTTGACTGGTGCGGCATTATTGCCATAATATTTTGTGCTTAACATATCCCAAGTGATGCAAAGTTCAGGCCAATCTTTCCTGAGGGAGTTTCTACAACTGGCTGTGGAGAAAAAATAGTTTAAAAAAAGCCCACCAGAAACAAAACACAGTACTAGCCAGCTGCAGGGAATATCTTTACTGGGTTTGAACATAGACTCAAGTAATTTCCTCTCGCTCCTTCAGCTGTGGTTAAAATTGCCTGTGTGCTCTCAGACAAGAGACTTCAGCTCCACAGATGCCCAAGGTAATTCAGAAATAAACCAAAGTCCTGTGGCATTTTAAAGACTAACGGGGTTTTATTCCAGCAAAGGTAAATACCAATTATTATTACTCTACACCCCCCCCCCAGTGTCCTAGCGGTTAATTTCCTCTACCCAAGGAGAGCTCCTGGAGAAGGTTAAGAACTACTCACCGATCTTAGGGAGTTTTCTTATGTTACTCATTTTATGCACTATACCATTTTTATAGCATTGTTTTCTAGTTTTGGAATCCCGTTTTATTACATTGCTAATTGTATGTGTGAGACTTTTTAATTGCATTGCTGTTGTTTTTAAAATTGGGGGATCGATCTTCAGTGTTGGCCAGCAAAGGGGAAAAGCTCTTGAAATGCTCACCTTAATGTGGTAAGAGGGGTTGTGTGTCTCAGCCAAGCTGAGAGCAATACAATAAGGTGTTTAGAGTCTTCTGCCAAGTGGCTAAACTCCTAGCAATGTCACTCCTAGCAGTGTCACTCAAGACAGAAGGGTTACACTCAAGACAGAAGGGTTGTAACTCAAGACAGAAGATACCAAACTAAAATGCATCTACCCAAGGGTTATCAGGTCCCCCCGGTGCACAGGGGGTCTCCTGCTTTCCAGCACTCCTCCTTGGTGTCAGCCACCTGGCCGATGAGGGAAAACTACTGCCCCAAACGTGACATGCCTACATCACCCGGAAGTGATATAGGCACGTCGGTGACATCGGGGCCAATGTTCTGGTTTTGGGGCAAAACTCTATGGTAGAATTAGCTTCAAACCATAGAGTTTTGCCCAAAAAACAGAGTGTCACCCCAATGTGCCTACATCACTTTCAGGTGATGTAGGCACGTTGCCCCTGACGTGCTTTTTCCCTCCTCTCTCCCAGAGCATCCCAGTAAGTCCCAGTGGCTTGTCTTTCAGACCTGGCAACCCTAATCTACCCCCTTCAGGGATCAACAGCCACATCAGCAGAAGAGAATGGACAGTTCCAATGGTGATGGGAGGGGGTGGTGGAGGAATCCTTAAAGGGTGGCTACTGGGTAGGAGCAGTAATGGAATATGACACTGGTGGAGGATTTTTTGTAGACAATGACAGTGCCACTTCAGCTAACTCTGGTTAGTACTGCACAGAAGAAGGCAATGGTAAACCACTACTGATAATCTCTTACCTTGAAAACCTTATTATGAGATAATCCAAAATGAAAGAGGTAGAGTGCTGAAGACAGAACCCCCAGGTCAGATGGCACTCAATCCGCTACCGGGAAAAGAAGAAAAAGAAGAGATTGGATGTATACCCCACTCTTCACTACCCGAAGGAGCCTCAGAGCGGCTTACAATATCCTTTCCATGTGAGGTAAGTGGGGCTGAGAGAGCTCTCTCAAGAGCTGCCCTTGAGAGAACAGCTCGGAAAGAATTTATGACTCACCCAAGGTCACACCTGCAGCTGCATGTGGAGGAGTGGGGAATCATACCTGGTTCTCCCAGATCAGAGTTTGCGCTCTTAACCCCTACACCAAACTGGCTGAGGACAACAACAAATAGCACTATTATTCATGGCGTAACTGTACTAAAGCGGAAAGGATGTTCAGTTGTTGATGCGAATGGATACAAAAGGAAAGTCCAAAGATGTTTGACGCACATAATTGAAATCATAAAATGAGAAATGGAATGTTTAAATATTGCAATCCTGGGAACGAGTGAACAAAAGTGGGCCAGATTAGGACATTTTCAGTCAGAAAATTACAAAGTGCTGTACTTGGGAAAATGGCAAAGACGGACAAAACAGTGGTGTTCTAATAGCGAGGAGAGATGTAGCACAACCAATCAGGGGCTATAATGTGAAGCCTGACCAAAATAATATCAATCAGACTTCACAGAAAGCCTGTCAACATAACCATCATTCAAGTTTATGTCCCAACTACAGATGCTGAAGAGGAAGGAATTGAAAGCTTTTATGTAAGTGTCAAGGAAGAAATTGATTACACACCTAAACAAGATGTGCTGATAATCATAGGTGGCTGGAACGCAAAAGTGGGAAACAAAGTAGAATCAAGTCATGTCAGAAAATTTGGGCTGGGAGCACAAAATGAAGCAGGAGAGCGACTCAAAGAATTCTGTGAAGACCAAGAAGTTGTTCATTGCGAACACAGGCAACCAAACAGACAATTGTGTGTGCGGACATCACTGGGCAGTCAATACAGAAATCAAATTGATTACATAATCGGAAGCAGAAGATGGAGAAGCTCTATTCTCTGCTAAAACCTGATCATGGTGCAGACCATGAATTGTTAATAGGGAAAATTAGAATAAAGCTGCCCTGGCCTGGATAGCCCAGGCAAGCCCCATCTCATCAGATCTCGAAAGCTAAGCAGGGTTGACCCTGGCAAATACCTGGATGGGAGACCTCCAAGGAATACCAGGGCCGGGACACCGAGGCAGGCAATAGCAAGCCACCTCTCTGAAAGGTCCAAGCCCCACTAGGGGTCGCCAGAAGTCAACCATGACTTCCAGGCATACACACATACATACACACAAACACAAAATACTCACCAGAAATAGAAAACAAAGAAAATAAGAATAAAGCTGAAGAAACCCCCCCAAAAAACATTCATAGTGCAAAAATACAGACCGTTTCTGCACGTGCAAACTTCTGTATCAGTGTTCTTATATAATCAAAGTTTATAAAACTTTCCACACAACTTTTTGCCTCCCCAGAAGTAGGTCCAAATTTAGTGCTCCGTTACCCGGCATTTTCTGAATCCACTTTTCCTGCTATCTTTCCCCCCTCGGATCTGAACTTGCAGTTTTCCAGTGAAGAATTCCCGATTTTGAATTTTGTTTCCCACTGCCTTTTTGTGCTGACAGTGTCGCGTGTTCATCCCCCCCCCGCCCCCCTCAGGTTGTTTCCTGAGCAGTCCGCTAATTTTTTTTAAAGTTTAATGTTGATTGTGTTAGCAACATTATAATGTTGGGACAAAACAGGCAGTGACATTTCATGTAGCCTTCTCCATGCAATTACTCATCCATGAAGTTCCTTTCTTTTCTTTTCTTTTTTGATAGGTGGGTTTTGCTGCCATACGCTTGTGTTGTTGAGGCACTAGTGATCATACTGCAAATTTCTGTTGGTTACTGGAGCATATCAGAGAATTGCAGAAGGAAATCAGCATGTGTTTCATAGATTACAACAAAGCTTTTGACTGCGTGGATCAATGTTTAAAAGCTATGGGCGTGCCACAACATCTGATTGTTTTTTTTTTAACTTTTATTTCCCTCTTCTAAAAAGGAGAGATATTTAGCTTTAAAAATCAGAAAATTAGGGAGGGTATATAGAGGGATAAAGAAAAGAGGAGTGATGTTAGTATATTAGTATATTAGTCTTTTGATATCAAAAGTTAAAGTCAATGGCTTCTTCTGCAGTTGGGCGCTCTTCTTTTCTTCTATCTCTGTTAACAACAAGCAATTAATATATTAATAATGTCCTTCTAGGATTAATGTTGCTTTTAAAGTATCCAGAAAAGATTCTTTAGACTTTGGGGTCTTTCCCTTTTTTGTCTCTTAGGTTGTATTTTGAACCCGTCGCTCCTTTGGCTTCCTCGTCCTTCATCTCTCCCTCCGAGCTGCTGTCTTCCCCGCTTAGTCCCGACATCCACTTGGCCAGTTCTGCCTCTTCTTCTGTGTTGGCGTGCCTCTTCAAAAAATCTTGAGCCTTGAAGATAGAGTCTATTCTTTCTCTTCTGTCTTTAAACTTAAAGACCAATCCTTCGGGCACCAACCATCTGTAACTGGTTTGGTGATTTTGTAAGAATATGGTCAATCCTTTATATTCCTTTCTTTTCATTCTGATTTCAAATGGAACATCTTTCAAGATCTTAATCGGCTGATCTCCAATTTTCAAGGGTTTTGTTGATACCGCCTTTAAAATCTGGTCCCGGAGATGTTGCTTTGTAAATTTCACAACCACTTCCGCTGGCAACTTATTTTTCCTTGTAAAGTTGGAATAGGCTCTGTAAGCCAAATCCATCTCTTCTTTTATTTTTCCGCTTCGTTGCCGGTCAGTGGTGCTAAAGCCACTGCCAAAATGTCTCTGAGATCCTCTCCATTCTCTTCTTTCAACCCTTGGAATTGGAGAGTT
>NW_015169322.1:22088-22783 GCF_001447785.1 Gekko japonicus
CCTGCTTTTTAAAAAGTCTCTTATCCGAATGGGGGGGAATCCTCTCTCCCTTCTTCTGCTTCCCGGGGGGGCGAAACCCGCTAGAGCCGCCGCTTTTCTTTCCATCGCCAACTTACAGTTCATCGCTTGTCTCGTTGCCTCTGACTTTACTTTAGCACTCCATCACTCCGCTGTTCCAGTGGCGTTGCTAGTCCCCATAAGGGCAAGTCGCAGCCGGGGCCGTTTGGGGTAGAGGGAGAGCCTCAATTCCCGACCTTCTGGTTGGCAAGAGGCTTCTCCCGAAAGCACCCCCTGGTTCGGAGCCTTTTCACTAAGGCTCCTTAGGATCTCCGCTTACGCGGGACCCCCCCAGACTGCGCTTGGGTGATCCGGCTCCGGGAGCGTCCCAAGACCCAGTCGCCATTCACGCCGCTGCGGCCGGAAGTCCACAACATCTGATTGTTTTGATGTGCAACCTGTACTCCAGACAGGAGGCTACTGTTAGGACAGAAGATGGAGAAACATCATGGTTTCCAATGGGCGCAAGTGTCAGGCAAGGATGTATTTTATCCCTATCTGTTTGGTCTGTATGCAGGCACATTATAAGAAAAGCTGGATTCATTTGGTGTAGTGGTTAAGTGTGCAGACTCTAATCTGGGAGAACCGGGTTTGATTCCCCACTCCTCCACTTGTGCCTGCTGCATGCAACAGCTGAC
>NW_015169322.1:23248-24550 GCF_001447785.1 Gekko japonicus
CGGCCGGGGCTCTCGCGCTGCCGATAGGTGCCGGCTAGGATCTGCTTGTCCCAGTTACTGAGAGCGAAGCTCAGTCGCTTCGCCTGACCGCATGGCGAAATAGCCGCACACGCAGTCTGATATGGAAACATTACACCCCTCCCCCCTTGGTCCAAAAGAAACCCACACACATAGTCCTGCAAGTAGGAAGGGGCTTTACGGGTTCTCATAGATCAGCAAGGTGCGGGAACCGGGGCGGAAGGTGACGCCAGAGCACTCGGCTACCAGATGGGCAGTGTTGGCGGTTGGGGTGCTGGTAGCGCTGTTTCTCTGGGCCCAGTCATGCAGTCAGCAGGGGCCTCAATGGAAACCTAACTTCGCTGGGCCAGGTCGTCCGGTAGCTGAGGTGGAGTGGGAGTCTCCGGGGTGTCTGGGTCCTCGCAGTCCTCGGGGTCGCATGGCAGTACCCGTCACCGCAGCTAATCGATGTGGCGGTGAAGTATCTGGCCGTCTTCGCTGGAGACGTCGTAGGACCTGGGTCCCCGGACTCTCACCACCCATGGCGGGCCTTGCGTATAATTCTGGGCATAGACCGGGTCCTCAGGAAAAAACCTCTGGCCGCCTCGGGGACTCCGTGACCGGTTCCTCTTCTGGTGCTCGATCGGGATGGAGGCAGTCCATCCGGGTCGTCAGGCACCATCCTAACAGGAGTTCCGCTGGGCTGTGTCCCGTTGTGGTGTGGGGTGTCATTCTCTGGCCAAAGAGGAATGCGGCCAGCTTGTAGTCCCAGTCCTTGCTGCCCAGGCGATGGAGCGCCTCCTTGGTAGTCCGAACCATGCGTTCGTCTTGGCCGTTGGTCGCTGGGTGGAACGGGGCCGATCAGACGTGGTGAATTCTGTAGTAATGGGTGAAGTCCTGGAATTCGCTAGAGGTGAAGGCCGTGCCATTGTCGGTGACAAGGGTGTCGGGAATACCCTGGGCACTGAAGATGTGCCACATGGCCCGGATGGCGGCTCTCTAGGAAGTGGATGGTACTGGAATGACCTTGAGCCATTTGCTGTACACGTCCACGAGTATAAAGAATAGTTGACCCTGGAATGTCCCCGCGAAGTCCAAGTGGAGCCGAGACCAGGGCTTGTGCAAGGACTCCCAGGCTCTAGTCGGAGCCCGGGGAGGCTTGGGCCGGGATTCTTGGCAGGGCTGACACCTCTTGACCCAGTCCTTGATGTCCCAATCCAGCCCTGGCCACCAGACATAACTTCTGGCCAAAGCTTTCATCCAGACCACCCTGGGATGTGTCTCGTGGAGCGCCTTGAGGACTCT
>NW_015169322.1:25054-40722 GCF_001447785.1 Gekko japonicus
TGAAATGGGAGAGGACCGAGTTGGAGACAAGAAGGTCCTTTACCGCCTGGAAAGTGGCGGTGTGCTCCGGGCCCCAGACCTACGGAGCATTTTTATCTAGCAGGCGGTGAAGAGGGAGAAAGGAGTGATAAAAATTTAACAGGCCTAAGAAAGCCTGTAATTCAGTCTTGGACGTAGGCGGGGGCGCCTGTGAGATAGCCGTCGTCTTTTCTTCCATAGGGTGAATTCCCTGGGCATCCACGGTGAACCCCAAGAACTCCACCTTGGGAACCCCGAGCAAGCATTTCTCTCGCTTGACCTTCAGGCCGGCCATGTCGAAATGCTGGAGCACCGCCCGCAGCCGGTTGGCGAAGGTCGAGGCATCTGGGGCCGTGATGAGCACGTCATCTAGAAACGGCTGCACTCCTGGAATACCTTTTAACAAAGTGTCCATGAACGATTGAAAAATTCCCATTGCGAACGATACCCCAAACTGGAGCCTATGTACTTTGAAAGCCCCTTTGTGCATTGCTATCATTTGGGCTTCTGCCATGGCAGCATCCACCGGCAGTTGCTGGTAGGCCTGGGCCAAGTCCAGCTTGCCAAAAACCCGAGCCCCAGCCAGTGCGGCTAACACATGGCTGACCACCGGTACCGGATAAGCGTGGTCTTGGAGGGCTTTGTTCAGAGTGCACTTATAGTCCGCACAAATCCACACGTCACCATTAGGCTTGACTGGGATGACTATCGGGGTCTCCCACCGTGCGGACGCGACGGGCTCTAACACCCCCTGGGCCACCAAGTGATCAAGCTCCGCCTCGATCTTTGGCCTCATCGCAATGGGGGTGTGTCTGGCCTTAATCCGGATGGGGCAGATAGCCAGGTTGAGGGAAATGGGGGCTCCTGTGTAGTGGCCGAGTGTGCCATCAAAGACCCTGGGGAACTCATTGCACACAGCCGCGAAATTCTCAGCCCGGAGCTGATTAATCCCCCCGATTGTCAATCCCAGGGGGATTGTCAAACCAAGAAAGTCCCAGCAGACTGGAGAGCCTTCCCCCCACCACCAGCAAGTCCAATTGTCCATGGAAGTCCTGAAACTGCACCGTAAATTTGCCCCAGTCCCGCACCGCCACAGGGTTCTTGTTAAAGTCCAGTAACTTAAACCCCTGTGGCTTCCGCAGAGGGGGTCCCCCCCGTGGGAAGAGCGAGCGCAGCATTTCCTCTGAAATTATGGAATAGTTACAGCCAGTGTCTAGTTCCATACTGCAGGGGGACCCCTCTATTAGCACCGTCACATGCACATTATTTGAGCTATCAGGGGGCAAGTTACATACCTGGTGCGGCTGGGGGGGGGGAGAGGCTGGTGGTGGGCAGAGAGGGTATGGAGGTCGGTGGGTTAATCTGCTGCTGTCTGGTGGGCTGAAGTCTTCTGGGGCTGTCGTCTGGAATGGCCCATGCCAGATGGCCTGGCTTGTTGCAGGTGTGGCAGACTGTGTCCCTGAAGCGGCAACCTCGGTGTTCGTGCACTTCCCCGCAGCTTGGCGCATTGGGATGATGCAGAGGGGGCTTTGGCCGATGGTGCTTCCCCGGGGCGATGCTGCTGGGAGGGATGGCGGCGGCAGACCTGGAGCACTTCCTTGTTCTCGGAGTCGTAAGACTCGAGCATTGCTTGCGTGCGATGGACCGCCCGCACTTGGCGGTCTTAGTGCACCTTCTCGTAGGCCACAGACTCCCTGAGCGCCTTATCTAGGGTCAGGTCATCCTGGCTAACCAGTTTCCTATGGAGTTTGGGTTCCTGGAGACCCAAAAGGAACTGGTTCAGCAAGGTGTCCTCCAGATGGGGGAAGGAACACCTGGTGGCTGCCCGCTGGAGCCCGGCCAAGAACTCGGAGGCCAGCTTGTCCGGCCCTTGGACCCGCACAAAAGTCCATGCGCTCGGCAAACTTTGTGGGATTTGGTAAAAGGTGGTCAGCGCTTTCACCAGGACCACATAGGACTCGTCCTTGGTCTGCTTTGGCGCAATGAGGTCCTTAAGCAGCAAGACGGTGTCTATGCCACAGGACAGGAAAAGATGGGCTTTTTTCTTACCCGGGTCTACGATGTTGTGGCAGTCGAAGTAGCTCTCCAGGATCTCGAGCCAGGTCTCCCACTGTGTGGGGCGGGAGATATCAAAAGCGGCGATGCTCTCCTGGGAGGTAGCCATCGTACTGCGTCCACGTGGTGAGGGTAGTTTGGGAGTGGCAGCAGCGGTGGTGGCTGGAGCAAGGCAGGAAGCGCTGCTGCTCTCGGGGTCAGCAGGGTGAGGTACGGAGTGAGGAGCGGAGCGGTGAGTGGCGACCGGAGAACTAGGATGTGAAGCGGAGCGGCTTGCAGTGATCTCGGCATTGGGGCTTGATGAGGTGCTCGAATCTTCGTCCGGGTCGTTGTTCATGGGAGTTAGAATCCCATCCTTGTTGCCAGTGAAAAGTACTGAGACTTACTAGTGATTTCAGCTCTCATACTTTATTTCAGCTCAGAACAAGACGAGAGTACCCAGCTCGCAGGCCGGTTTATATGTGCACAAACCCTGCTCCCCAAACACACCCACACACAAGTGATTGGCTGTTTACAGTGGCCGAGAGTTCCATAGGCTCTCGGCCAGGAGCCTAGCCTGCCGATAGGTGCCGGCTAGGATCCACTTGTCCCATTGTTACTGAGAGTGAAGCTCAGTCACTTCGCCTGACCGCGTGGCGAAATAGCCGTGCACGCAGTCTGATATGGATACATTACACTCTTCTTCATTTCAGATGAAGGTGGAATGAAAATTGGCAGAAGGAACATCAAAAATTTGAGATATGCAGATGACAACACAATACTAGCAGAAAATAGTGGAGGCTTGAAATGACTGCTGATGAAGGTTAAAGCAGGAATATAGCTGAACATAAGAAGACAAAAGTGATAACTACTGGGGATCTACACAATTTTAAATTTAAAAATTGTTAAAGATTTTCTATTCCTTGGCTCCATCATCAACCAAAAGGGGGACTGCAAGCAAGAAATCAGAAGGAGATTGAGACTGGGAAGGGCAGCCAGGAAGGAGCTAGAAAAGATCCTTCCATGTAAAGATGTGTTGCTGGTGACCAGGATTTAAAAAAAAATCATGCCATAGTATTTTGTATTACTATGTGTGGGTGTGAAAGTTGGACAATGAAGAAAGCCGACAGGGTAAAAAAACTGATTCATTTGAAATGTGGTGTTGGAGGAGAGTTTTATGGATATGGTGGATGGCCAAAAAGATAAATATGTGAGTTCTAGATCACATCAAGCCTGAACTCTCCCTAGTGTTGGAAATATGTGAATTGCAAGGTCTAAGATTCAGTCATTATAGGGTTAATCTATATACCTTGTCTGCTATTGTTTAGCCTGACCCAGGAGGAAACCTGGCTCAGAGCCATTGCAAACAAAGCTGGGGAAACTGAAGTCTGTTTACAAACATCATTGGTTAATGTAATCAGGTGATTTCCTTCTAGGGATCAAGAAGAAGGAGAATCTCCATTACAGTTGTTGTTGTGAGACTGTGTGGACAGTCTGTAAAGCTGTAGAGATATAGCCTTTGTTATTTTATAGATTTCCATGTGAACCCTACCCTTAGAAATAAGCTGATGGCCGCAGGAAAAGAGGAAGACCCAACATGAGATGGATTGACTCAGTCAAGGAAGCCACAGCCCTCACTTTGCAAGGGTGGAGCAAGGCTGTTAATGAGAGGACATTTGGGAAGTCGTTCATTCATAGGGTCACCATAAGTCATAAGGGGCTTGATGGCACTGAACACACAAGCACTGGGAACAGTGCAATCCTAAATAGAGCTCCACCCTTCCAACTCGGTTGAAGTCAATGGGCTTAGAAGGCTGTGACTTTGCTTAGGAGCAAAGCTCCAGCACCTGGCAGCACCTAATTAACTCCCCAACCAAGCCCCCCAAACTGTTGTGCATCCATAGCCTAGGCAGACCCGTTAGGGCCAATCAGTGCACACCGTCCCTCCTCAGCTGCTTGAGGACTTAGAAGATTTCTTTGCATAAGAAGACCGCAAACTTATATGTAACTTGAACAGATGAAATGTTTGTATATATAAAGTTCAATAAAATAAAAAACTGTAAAAAAAAAAAAAGACTGCAAACTCCTAGCAGCAGTGTCAGTCTGTTCTGCACTGGAGTCCTTCCGGGATTTTTAAAACTGCAGCCTCTTGGGAAAGCCGAACGAACAGCGCATGTTGCACTTCCCTGCCCCCTCAAAAAACAGATCGGGGAGACAACAATTGCCTTTAAAAATACTGATGAGTCCGCCTTCTGTGACATGAGTCACAGGCCTTCCATCATCCGTGCTGGCATTTTCGGAATGTTGGCCAGTTTGCTGGCAGCCGCAAATATCTTAAAATAAGACTATCACAACTGGATGCGATTCTCCAGCTGGACTCTTGACAGGGCAGATTCTCTCCCACTCCTCGCCTGCCATCTTTGCTGCCCAGAATGGCATTTGTCACTCCTGCTGGCTGCATATGCATTGATGCTGGCTCACATTTGCTCGCTAAAGGAAAGCAAAAACTACAGTGCAAACCCTTCTTCCATTGGCAAGGCCGCTCCCAACTTGGCGTCCCCCACGTGCGCCATGTGTGGTAATTATGCCGGTGAGCTATTAAGGCTGTCGTGTTCTTGGAGCGGCTGTGACATTGTCTCTGGCCAGGTTTCGGTTGGCAAGGCCGCTCCCAACTTGGCGTCCTCCACGTGCGCCATGTGTGGCAATTATGCCGGTGAGCTACTAAGGCTGTCGTGTTCTTGGAGTGGCTGTGACATTGTCTCTGGCCAGGTTTCGGGCTCTGATCAGAATAATGAGGTTAATAGCACATCACATTTGGGCGGCTGTGCGCTTTCAGACATTGACTCTCCCCACCACCACCACCAATAGCCTCCCTCATTCAACAGGAGGAAGCAGAGAGAGAACAACAAAGAAAATTATCTGGATCTGCAAGCCAGAATCAAGGAAAGGGAACTGTGCTTCACAACTGGGGCACATCCAGCTCACAGGAAGAGAGTTCTCCTCCCACCCCCAGCCAGTTCCTTGTTTTGCATTTGCTGGAAAATCTTCTCCGTAGCAGACATTGGATCTAAAGTGGAAATGGGGAGGAAATAGAGAAGGTCAGAAAAGCCCTGCTGGATTAGACCAGTGGCCCACTTAATCTATGGAGGCGCGCGGTGACGTCAAACACAGGTGCGGCGGAGCCAGAAGGACGCAGCTGAGGCCAGTGGAAGACGTGAATTGCATGCCACAAGCTAACTCGCCTGAGTGCCAGGAGGAACATCTCACCGGAGGGGAGATGCCGGGGAAAGAACTGAAAGAAGAGCCGAGCCAAAAAGGAAAAAACATCGACCACCACCGGGTGCTGGTAGGCAGTCCCACCCCGTACAAATGTGGCCCTAGTTAGGGAGTAATGTGATTAGCACCTTCTCTGTAAACCGCCCAGAGACCTCCAACGGGGGTTAGGGCGGTATAAGAAATCAAAAATATAAATAAATAAATAAATCTAGCACAGGAGTCCCTGACCTTTTGAAGCCTGTGGGCACCTTTGGAATTATGACATAGCATGATGGGTTGCCGTAGGTCAGCCAGGGCTCAGTGAGGACTCTTCGGGAGAAGAGGACTCCTCAGGAGGAGAGGAGCCACACGTAGCCAGCTCTGAGTCAGCAGAAGCCAGCAAGCAGGAAGATGAACTGCAGGCTGGTCAGGATTCACAGCAAACAGCTGGTGAAGAACCAACAGTCTCCAGCCCTGAATCAACAGGTGAAACTAAGCTGATTGTTCCCAACCCTCCAGTATCACCTGCAACCTTTGAGCACCGCAGACAGAGGCTATGAGCAGAACTACAGGAGAGATGACAGAGTGCTCGTCTCCTGGCCTGACGCCAGCTGCTTGAGTAGTTGCAGACTTATTCCTGAGCAGCTGGCTGCAAATTGGACCCTTAGGCATATGCCTATAAAAACCAACCAAAGGAGGCTGTTAGGTGTGGAAGCAACAAGTCATTCTATCACTAGCTCTGCAATCACAGCCTTGGAGCCTTCCTTGCTTGAGTGACCCTTGGACTGGCTTCTGACTATGGCTTTTGGCTCTGCTTGACTCCAACCTGTGACTAACCCTTGGACTGCTTGACTATGCCTCTTGGACAACCCCTTGGTAACCTTGGACAACCTCTTGGCTCTGAATTCTTGGGCTGCACTCTTGGCCTGGTCTCCCTTGCTTGGACTTTGACTGCCTTCCAGGAACCCACACTTGCCTCCGCCTGACCCGTGACATGGGCACAGCTATCTGCTGTCTGCCAAAAATGGCCATTGCAGGATGCAGAGCCAGCCACAAGAGGGATACAATAGCTTAGTCACACAGTGATGATCCATGTGCTGAGGTTAGGGTTTTCAGCCTCCAGGTGGGGCCTGGAGATCCCCCGCTCTTATGACTGATCTCCAGCTGACAGAGATCACCTTCCCTGGAGAAAATGGCTGCTTTGAAGGGTAGACTCAATGGCATTGTGCCATGCTGAGGATCCTCCCCAGAAGCCTACCTGGCTCCACCCACTTTCTAAAATCACATGGTGGGCACCAGGAAAGGCGTTGGGGGGTGTTATGATGCCCCTGGGTGCCATGTTGGGGACCCCTAGCATCTTATTTCACATGGTGATCAACCAGTGGAGGGCTGACAGTCAGGGCATAAAAGCCAAGCCGTTCCCCTGAAGTTGCCTCCTAGCACTGGTATTCAGAGATGTACTCACTAGGGAAGTTACCGTACTTTTCGTCACTACAGTTAGCAGGCACTGATGGACCTCTCCTCTGAATCTGTCTAGTCCTGTTCCAGAGCCATCTGATGTTGGTGCACAAGCAACACCAGAAAACATCCACCACTCAAATGCAAGGGCAACAGGCAAAGGATGTGAAGAAGAAGAAGAAGAAGAGATTAGATTTATACCCCGCCCTTCACTACCCAAAGGAGTCTCAGAGCGGCTGACACTCTCCTTTCCCTTCCCCTCCCCACAACAGACTCCCTGTGAGGCAGGTGGGGCTGAGAGAGCTCTGACAGAAACTGCACTTTTTCAAGAACAGCTCTTATCAGAACTACAGCTTACCCAAGGTCATCCAGCCAGGTGCAAGTGGAGGAGTGGGGAATCAACCCGGGTTCTCCCAGATTAGAGTCTGTGCACTTAACCACTCCACCAAACTGTCCACCCCAAGAAAAAGACCTCCTGATTCACACTTGTTTCTCCATGTGAATATGTAGAGCCATTCAGAATATTCAAGTTAGAACTGCCTGCTTAAATATAACCTGCTGGACAATTCCCTCAAACATATGTTGCTTCCAGATTTCAGTGATCTGGGGACTCCGGTTCCAATCTCTGTCCTGCCGTGGAATCTGGCTAAGCGATGACCTTGGGGCCAGTCACTCTCTCTCGGCTCAACCAATCCTTGCCTTTCTCCCGTTGCAGCTCCATGAGACCATGTGGCTGAGCAGCACAAATGGCTATGACTTAAAGGCTGAAAGGACTGTGGAAAAAAATGTGGCTGCTGCTCCAGTAATGTTAGGATCCTTATCACAAAAATAAAAATACAAAGCATCTGAGACTGAAAGTTCAGAATAGCAAGACAGTAAAAAAGGATGCTCTAAGATCCTCCAAGATGGAGTGTTCAAAAAAGAATATGAAAGAAGGTGTCAATTCTCTGTAAAGGTCAAGAACAAAGACAGTCAGAATATGGAATATTCAAAAATCTACCCTGGAGAACCTGAGCTGGATTAGTATTAAGCCTTGCCAGGCAAAAACCTCTCACGTATCGAGGGATAGTTAAATATTATGCATATGATGGATGAGTTTTCAGGGAGAGAAAACCAAAATATTGAGAGGAGCAGACATGGCGTGCTTTAAACAAAATATTCAGGTAATCAAGGTTCATGATACATTTCTTAATTAAGGCAAGAGTTATGGGGACACTGGATTAATATAGCGGAGTTTGCCCAGTCAAAGTCTTGTGGGAGGCTTTCAGAGAAGTTGACCTTCCCACAACCTCTGGAAATATTTCTTTAATTTTTTTATAAAATTCATTAGGCAGTCCATCGTTACCAGTGGCCTTATTGGGCTTTGCTTTATCTATGCCTTTTGTAATTTCTTGTAGAGTAATTGGTTGTTCTAGAAACATTCTATGTTCCTCATAGTTTATAGAATTTAAATATTGATTAATTGAGTCTATTTGAGGGTTTTCAGAGCTATATAATTTTTGGAAAAAAATATAAAAAATTGAATTAATGTCTTTTGATAACATTTGAATTTGTCCTGATGGGGAGCAAATAGCAGATATTAAGTTTGCATTATATTTTTGATTTACTCTATATTTAAGTATTGAGATATATCTAGGAGTTTTACTGACATACTTATGTTTAAGAAAGAGTAATTGTCTTGTCGTGGCGAGGGGGTTTGCGTAGTTCAATGAAGCTGTGGGCTATGCCGTGAAGGGCCACCAAAGACGGACAGGCCACAGCAGAGAACTCAGCCCAAGCGTGATCCCCCTGGAGAAGGAAATGGCAACCCACTCCAGTACTTTTGCCAAGAAAACCCCATGGACAGTATCAAAAGGCTAAAAGATATGACACTGGAAGATGAGCCCCTCAGGTCGGAAGGTGTCCAATATGCTACTGAGGAAGAGCAGAGGGCAAGTACAAGTAACCCCAGAAAGAGTGAAGCGGCTGGGCCAAAGCCGAAAGGACGCTCAGTTGTGGATGTGTCTGATGGTGAAAGGAAAGTCCGATGCTGCAAAGAACAATACTACATAGGAACCTGGAATGTAAGATCTATGAATCAAGGGAAGTTTGACGTGGTCAAAAATGAGATGGCAAGACTGAACATCGATAGCCTAGGAATCAGTGAACTAAAGTGGACAGGAATGGGCGAATTTAACTCAGAAGACCATTATATCTACTACTGTGGCCAGGAATCTCGTAGAAAAAATGGTGTGGCCTTTATAGTCAACAAGAGAGTGCAAAAGGCAGTACTGGGATACAATCTCAAAAATGACAGAATGATTTCTGTCCGATTCCAAGGCAAACCATTCAACATCACAGTAATCCAAGTCTATGCCCCAACCACTGATGCAGAAGAGGCTGAAGTGGACCGGTTCTATGAAGACCTACAACACCTCCTAGAACTAACACCAAAAAATGATGTCCTCATCATCATAGGGGACTGGAATGCTAAAGTAGGAAGTCAAAAGGTAACCGGAATAACAGACAAGTTTGGCCTTGGAAAGCAAAATGAAGCAGGGCAAAGGTTAACAGAGTTTTGTCAAGAGAACACACTGGTCATAGCGAACACCCTTTTCCAACAACCTAAGAGGCGACTCTACACATGGACATCACCAGATGGGCAACACCGAAATCAGATTGACTATATAATTTGCAGTCAAAGATGGAGAAGCTCTATCCAGTCAGTAAAAACAAGACCTGGAGCTGACTGTGGTTCAGATCATGAGCTACTCATTGCAAAATTCAGACTTAAACTGAAGAAAATTGGGAAAACCACGAGGCCATTCAGGTTTGACCTAGATCGCATCCCTGATGAATATACAGTAGAGGTGAAGAATAGATTCAAGGGTCTGGATTTGATAGATAGAGTGCCTGAAGAACTATGGACAGAGGTTCGTGACATCGTACAGGAGGCAGCAATCACCACCATACCAAAGAAAAAGAAATGCAAGAAAGCAAAATGGCTTTCTGATGAGGCTTTACAAATAGCAGAGGAAAGAAGGAAAGCGAAAGGCAAAGGCGAAAAGGAAAGATTTACCCAACTGAACGCAGATTTCCAGAGAACAGCAAGGAGAGATAAGGAGGCCTTCCTGAATGAACAGTGCAAAGTAATAGAAGAAAACAATAGAATGGGAAGGACTAGAGATCTCTTCAAGAAAATTGGAGAAATCAAGGGAGCGTTCCATGCAAAGCTGGCCATGATAAAGGACAAAAACGGTAGGGACCTAACAGAAGCAGAAGAGATTAGGAAAAGATGGCAAGAATACACAGAAGAACTATACAAGAAAGACCTCAATGTCCTTGACAAACACGACGGTATAATCACTGACCTTGAGCCAGACATCCTGGAATGTGAAGTTAAATGGGCCTTAGAAAGCATTGCTAACAACAAAGCTAGTGGAGGTGATGGTATTCCAGCTGAGCTATTCAAAGTCTTAGAAGATGATGCTGTTAAAGTGCTGCACTCCATTTGCCAGCAAATTTGGAAAACGCAACAGTGGCCACAGGATTGGAAAAGATCAGTATACATTCCAATCCCAAAGAAGGGCAATGCCAAGGAATGTTCAAACTATCGCACAATTGCACTCATATCACACGCTAGCAAGGTCATGCTCAAGATCCTACAAGCTAGGCTTCAACAGTACGTGGATAGAGAACTACCAGAAGTACAAGCTGGGTTTCGAAGAGGTAGAGGAACGAGAGATCATATTGCCAACATTCGCTGGATTATGGAGAAAGCAAGAGAGTACCAGAAAAATATCTACTTCTGCTTCATTGACTATGCTAAAGCCTTTGACTGTGTGGATCACAACAAACTATGGCAGGTCCTTAAAGAGATGGGAGTACCAGACCACCTCACATGTCTCTTGAGAAACCTGTATAAGGGCCAAGAAGCGACAGTTAGAACCGGATACGGAACAACTGATTGGTTCAGCATAGGAAAAGGAGTACGACAAGGATGTATACTGTCACCTTGCTTATTTAATATATATGCAGAGTACATCATGCGAAATGCTGGCCTGGATGAATCACAAGCGGGAATTAAGATTGCTGGGGAAAAGATCAACAACCTCAGATATGCAGATGATACCACTCTAATGGCTGAAAGTGAAAAGGATCTAAAGAGCCTCTTGCTCAGAGTAAAAGAGGAGAGCGCAAAAGTGGGCTTGAAGCTCAACATCAAAAAAACTAAGATCATGGCATCCGGCCCCATCACTCCTTGGCAAATAGAAGGGGAAGTCGTGGAAGTAGTGACAGACTTCACGTTCCTGGGATCCCAGATCACCGCAGACTGTGACTGCAGCCATGAAATTAAAAGACGCCTGCTCCTTGGGAGGAAAGCGATGGCGAACCTAAACAGCATGATAAAAAGTAGAGACATCACCCTGCCAACAAAAGTCCGCATGGTCAAAGCAATGGTATTCCCAGTAGTCATGTATGGCTGCGAGAGCTGGACTATAAGGAAGGCCGAGCGCCGAAGAATAGATTCTTTTGAACTATGGTGCTGGAGAAGACTCTTGAGAGTCCCTTGGACTGCAAGAAGAACAAATCAGTCAATCCTCAAAGAAATCAACCCTGACTGTTCCCTGGAAGGCCAGATAATGAAACTGAAGCTCAAATACTTTGGCCACCAAATGAGAAGGGAGCACTCACTGGAGAAGACCCTGATGCTGGGAAAGATTGAAGGTCAAAGAAGACGGGGACGGCAAAGGATGAGATGGTTGGACAGTGTCATCGATGCAACGAACATGAAACTGAGCAAACTTCAGAGGACAGCGGAAGACAGGAGGGCCTGGCGGGATCTGGTCCATGGATCTGGTCCATGGGTCGCGAAAAGTCGGACTCGACTGTGCGACTGAACAACAACAACAACAATTGTTTTTGTATAGCTGAAGATTCCAAAAGTTCTAATTTTTCCTTTCCAGATTTAGTTTACGTAGAGTTTTTTTACCGCCAAATTTACTATGCTTAATCTGTTTGTGTTCTGTGTGATCTTCGGATGTTCTCGTTCTTAATAAAGCTGATTCACTTGTTACTTACCACGTTGTTGAGTTGCATACTTAACAGCTGCCACAGGAGGCAGAGTGTCGGCTAACGCCACCATGGCTTGGGTTGCGTTCTCCCCGCTCCCCCCTCCTTCTCTCCGAAGCCTCCAGCACCCCCCCACCTTCTCACTGCTCCCCCTCCTTCTCCTCATGGTATGCACTCCTGACTCTTCCCGTTATCTCTCCCGTGGTCTTGGAGCTGTAGTCAGCCGCGCTGCTTTTTCCCGCTGGGAGCAGAGCCGTTTTCTTTTGGGCACGCTCACTCGCCCCGGTTATTGGTCTGCGCCCATCAGGGGGACTTGTATGAACTGAGTATAATACCCTGTCTTCCTGCCTTACCCCTCATTCCTGACACAAGGTGTGTCATAGGATGACCTAAGGACCTCTCTCGATAAACTGCACCTGTCTTAAGGACTGTTGTTGGGCGCGATTGACTTGGGACTCTGACACAGAGCCAAATACAAAATGTCAGGGAGCAAGGTTTATGTAACTCTGATAGTAACTCTTCAGTGCTTCAGGCAGCAGCTCTGTTTAACCACCAGTGCTCCCTCTAAGCTGCAGAGTCTTATGAGCAAAAGTTCTACATTGTGACCTACTGGCATTAAAGTGGTGAGCGAGCCATTTGGCTGCAGCATAAATCAGTTTGTTCTGGAGACATCCTTCCTGAGCGAAGAGAAAAATGTGTGAGCTGGAGGCTAAAAAAACTGAGCTAGCTCGCACTAACTCAGATTAGAGGGAACACTGCCGTCCACTTTCTGAAAGCATCTGACAGGGACCAGGAAGGTGCTGGGGGATGGGCACCACGTGGGGACACCTGGTCTATTAGAATGAAATCCGAAAGGTCAGCAAAAAACAAAAAAGAGGGAGCCAGTGTTTATGAAACCTTGTTACACAAAACTCTTCGTTGGAGTGCATTTTTTTTTTAAAAAGAAGCCTAGATGGAAGATGCACCCACAAGAAGGACTGCTGCGATCCACCCTGCCTGAGGCTTACTTCAGGCTTCACATGGTAATGGAGCAGTCAGGTGCGAGGAGGTTAACTCAGTGTCTTGTAGCAAAATTTTACAGTGCGTCAACCTGTGTTGGGAGAAGGAAGCCAAGGAGAACTCCACTCTGGAAACATAGCCACTCTTTAGATCAGGGGTATCAAACTCATTTTTTATGAGGGCTGGACCTGACATAAATGAGACCTTTTTGGGCCGGGCCACGTGTGTCATAAAATGTAATGCCGGGTAGCGGAGATGTACACTTTATAAAGGACACAGACACAAAGGTTTTTTTAACTCAAAAACATGTTTAAAACATTAGCACTCTTGCAATGTTTTGTTTATTTAACAGTATCTGATAACTGACACCTCTTGCTCTGAATTACTGCATCAAAATGTCTGTGCTGTTGCAATCTTGAGTATGCTGTTCAAGTGTGTATTAAGCTGCAAACCTACTTTTGATTTATTGACATTCACCACAGAAATCTCATGCTCAGAGTTCTGAGTCTAGGACCCAGAGGAAAACATGAAATGGCTGAGCAATTGAGAGAGTCTGGTGAAGTAAGCTATGATGCAGCAACAGAACTGGAAGCAGGAGATGGCCAGTTTCACTGTGGGCCTGATGGAAGCCCTCCGGGGGGGGGCTGATCCAGCCCCCGGGCCACATGTTTGACACCCCTGCTTTAGATGGTTATTCATTCCCCCAGGGCTGCTTTAGCAAGACAAAACTGCCCTGACCTGGATAGCCCAGGCAAGCTTGATCTCATCAGATCTAAGCAGGGTCGGCTCTGGCAAGGACTTGGATGGGAGGCCTCCTTGGAATACCAGCAGTCAGGAGGTGGGGGTAGGCTCTATTCAACTACCTCTCTGAATATCCTCCAGGCCTCCAGTAGGGGTCAGTCACCAGAGGTTGCCAGGACTCGCAGGTGCACATACAGCCAGTAACCAGAGGTTGCCATGACTTCCAGGTGCATACACACTCACACACATACACATACGAAAAATACAAAAAAAGGCAAGACAAAACCAGAAGGGCTGAAGTGTGAGTCCTCACAGTCCAAGGTAGCACTGCCACCAGCCCCTTTCCACTAGCCAGACAGCCAGAGACCAAGGGACAAAGTCTTTGGCCCTCCTGGAACTAAAAATCAAGCAAGTCACCCTGGCAAGGTAGGACAATTACAAGGCAAGTTTCACCGAACAATTAATCTGGTAACTTTAGCCAATGAGAGCTAAAGTACTGGATTCAGACTGAAGCCTCCTGATTTCAAGAACTCCACAAAATATGAGTAAAATGACTTATTTTTAAAAATGTGCAGAAATAGTCAATAAAAGAGCAGTGAACCATGAGGATAAAAATAACAAAGCTAAACGTCTAACTAAGCATATTTATAAGCATTAGTTCAAGATCCAGGTGTTACTCCAAAGGAGACAAGAGTCCAATAAGGTTCCAAAGTCCAGGACAAAGTTTTCAGTCAGTAAGACCCACATAAAACAAGAAGTGTCCCAAAGTTGGCTTGATTCTAGTTAACCAATCAAATGGATAGCAAATGATGTCACTTGTCCCACCAGGTCTGTTGCTAACCAGGCGATCTGAACAATCTAGGGGCGCGATCACACGCACAATTAGCCCCGCCATAGGCATGAATGCCAGGTGGATTTAAAGGGCACGATCAGACACGAATATCTGGGAAGTGCCCTGCACCCGTCAGCCACCTGTTTTGCTCTGCTGCAGAAATGGAGTAAAAAGACACTGGAGAAAATCCGGAAGTAAACAAGTTGTGATGGGCCACAGACGCAGTTTCCCATGTCTGATCGCTGCAGTGCACTCTCATGGCGTTGGCATGGTCTGATCAGGCCATACCGACTCCGTGCCGTTATTTTTTCCCCCTTCTCAGTATGCGCATCATCACAAACTCCATAGGGAGATCTCAATGTGGAGATGCAATTAATCGATTCCTCGTGTAAGCGCATCGGAAACAAACAGCAAAAAACCCCAAACCTGACTGCACAACGGTGGGTCAAATTCCTCCGGAGGAAATAGCCTCGCTTCCTCCCCCTCCACTTTATCTTGTGCGTATGATCACCCCCCTAGTGCTGGAGATCTCCTGCTATTACAATTGATCTCCAGGTGACAGAGTTCACCTGGCCACTTTGGAAGGTGGACTCTATGGCATTATACCCCCACTGAAGTCCCTCCCCTTCCCAAACCCCACCCTTTTCAGGCTCCATCCCCCAAATCTCTAGGTCTTTCCTAGTCTGGAGCCAGCAACCCTAGACCAGTCAAGATGGCTTTGCAAGTTAACCCAAACACCCTGCAGCTGCGTTGGGTTCAACTGAACAAGCGCCTTCTCCCACCCATGAGCTCAGGCCCCAGTGAGACATCTCTCCCTTATTATATTTGAGTAGTGGGTGCCAAAGTTCTAATTCTAAAATGCACTCCCTTAGTGTATGGCTGATGGAACTGCTCCTCAGCATATATCGCCACCAATCAGAAGGCAAAGCCCAGGTCCCGCCCACACCACAACTGCTGCGACTGTGCACCTCACCGGACGCTATTTTCATTTTGCTCAACGAAGAGAATTACGAGGGCACTATTGATTCGGTGAGCTGCCTTCCCCAGCGCCCACTCAAACATGGGTGACGGCGGCAGCCTCCGCTCGCCCGCCTTGCCCCCCGCCCGCAATCCCGGCCTTGCGACCGGCCTTTGGGTGCTCGCCTCGCTCCCCCTCACACACTCCAGGACCAGTGAGTGGCGGCTCCGGCCTTCGGGCACCCGCCTCGCCCCCCACACACACAGTCTCAGCCCAGCGAAATGACTCGCCCCCCCTCCCACCCTCCCGGCGCCGTGAAAT